>NW_025746916.1:27500-79859 GCF_021184085.1 Oncorhynchus gorbuscha
ACAACACTATACTGACCCCATAACTATATCATTACAACACTATACTGTATATAACTATATCATTACAACACTATACTGTATATAACTATATCATTACAACACTATACTGACCCCATAACTATATCATTACAACACTATACTGTATATAACTATATCATTACAACACTATACTGTATATAACTATATCATTACAACACTATACTGACCCCATAACTATATCATTACAACACTATACTGACCCCATAACTATATCATTACAACACTATACTGTATATAACTATATCATTACAACACTATACTGACCCCATAACTATATCATTACAACACTATACTGATATAACTATATCATTACAACACTATACTGACCCCATAACTATATCATTACAACACTATACTGACCCCATAACTATATCATTACAACACTATACTGTATATAACTATATCATTACAACACTATACTGACCCCATAACTATATCATTACAACACTATACTGTATATAACTATATCATTACAACACTATACTGTATATAACTATATCATTACAACACTATACTGTATATAACTATATCATTACAACACTATACTGACCCCATAACTATATCATTACAACACTATACTGACCCCATAACTATATCATTACAACACTATACTGACCCCATAACTATATCATTACAACACTATACTGACCATTACAACACTATACTGATAACTATATCATTACAACACTATACTGACCCCATAACTATATCATTACAACACTATACTGTATATAACTATATCATTACAACACTATACTGACCCCATAACTATATCATTACAACACTATACTGACCCCATAACTATATCATTACAACACTATACTGACCCCATAACTATATCATTACAACACTATACTGACCCCATAACTATATCATTACAACACTATACTGTATAAACTATATCATTACAACACTATACTGTATATAACTATATCATTACAACACTATACTGTATATAACTATATCATTACAACACTATACTGACCCCATAACTATATCATTACAACACTATACTGACTATATCCCACTAACTATATCATTACAACACTATACTGTATATAACTATATCATTACAACACTATACTGTATATAACTATATCATTACAACACTATACTGTATATAACTATATCATTACAACACTATACTGACCCCATAACTATATCATTACAACACTATACTGACCCCATAACTATATCATTACAACACTATACTGTATATAACTATATCATTACAACACTATACTGTATATAACTATATCATTACAACACTATACTGACCCCATAACTATATCATTACAACACTATACTGACCCCATAACTATATCATTACAACACTATACTGACCCCATAACTATATCATTACAACACTATACTGACCCCATAACTATATCATTACAACACTATACTGACCCCATAACTATATCATTACAACACTATACTGACCCCACTATAACTATATCATTACAACACTATACTGACCCCATAACTATATCATTACAACACTATACTGACCCCATAACTATATCATTACAACACTATACTGACCCCATAACTATATCATTACAACACTATACTGACCCCATAACTATATCATTACAACACTATACTGACCCCATAACTATATCATTACAACACTATACTGTATATAACTATATCATTACAACACTATACTGTATATAACTATATCATTACAACACTATACTGTATACAACTATATCATTACAACACTATACTGACCCCATAACTATATCATTACAACACTATACTGTATATAACTATATCATTACAACACTATACTGTATATAACTATATCATTACAACACTATACTGATATAACTATATCATTACAACACTATACTGTATATAACTATATCATTACAACACTATACTGTATATAACTATATCATTACAACACTATACTGACCCCATAACTATATCATTACAACACTATACTGACCCCATAACTATATCATTACAACACTATACTGTATATAACTATATCATTACAACACTATACTGACCCCATAACTATATCATTACAACACTATACTGACCCCATAACTATATCATTACAACACTATACTGACCCCATAACTATATCATTACAACACTATACTGACCCCATAACTATATCATTACAACACTATACTGACCCCATAACTATATCATTACAACACTATACTGACCCCATAACTATATCATTACAACACTATACTGACCCCATAACTATATCATTACAACACTATACTGACCCCATAACTATATCATTACAACACTATACTGTATATAACTATATCATTACAACACTATACTGTATATAACTATATCATTACAACACTATACTGACCCCATAACTATATCATTACAACACTATACTGACCCCATAACTATATCATTACAACACTATACTGACCCCATAACTATATCATTACAACACTATACTGACCCCATAACTATATCATTACAACACTATACTGACCCCATAACTATATCATTACAACACTATACTGTATATAACTATATCATTACAACACTATACTGACCCCATAACTATATCATTACAACACTATACTGACCCCATAACTATATCATTACAACACTATACTGACCCCATAACTATATCATTACAACACTATACTGTATATAACTATATCATTACAACACTATACTGTATATAACTATATCATTACAACACTATACTGTATATAACTATATCATTACAACACTATACTGACCCCATAACTATATCATTACAACACTATACTGACCCCATAACTATATCATTACAACACTATACTGACCCCATAACTATATCATTACAACACTATACTGACCCCATAACTATATCATTACAACACTATACTGACCCCATAACTATATCATTACAACACTATACTGTATATAACTATATCATTACAACACTATACTGACCCCATAACTATATCATTACAACACTATACTGACCCCATAACTATATCATTACAACACTATACTGACTCCATAACTATATCATTACAACACTATACTGACCCCATAACTATATCATTACAACACTATACTGACCCCATAACTATATCATTACAACACTATACTGACCCCATAACTATATCATTACAACACTATACTGACCCCATAACTATATCATTACAACACTATACTGACCCCATAACTATATCATTACAACACTATACTGACCCCATAACTATATCATTACAACACTATACTGACCCCATAACTATATCATTACAACACTATACTGACCCCATAACTATATCATTACAACACTATACTGTATATAACTATATCATTACAACACTATACTGATATAACTATATCATTACAACACTATACTGTATATAACTATATCATTACTACACTATACTGTATATAACTATATCATTACAACACTATACTGACCCCATATACTATACTGTATATAACTATATCATTACAACACTATACTGATATAACTATATCATTACAACACTATACTGACCCCATAACTATATAAACAACACTATATAACATTTACAACACTATACTGTATATAACTATATCATTACAACACTATACTGTATATAACTATATCATTACTACACTATACTGACCCCATAACTATATCATTACAACACTATACTGACCCCATAACTATATCATTACAACACTATACTGTATATAACTATATCATTACAACACTATACTGTATATAACTATATCATTACAACACTATACTGACCCCATAACTATATCATTACAACACTATACTGACCCCATAACTATATCATTACAACACTATACTGACCCCATAACTATATCATTACAACACTATACTGACCCCATAACTATATCATTACAACACTATACTGACCCCATAACTATATCATTACAACACTATACTGACCCCATAACTATATCATTACAACACTATACTGTATATAACTATATCATTACAACACTATACTGTATATAACTATATCATTACAACACTATACTGACCCCATAACTATATCATTACAACACTATACTGTATATAACTATATCATTACAACACTATACTGACCCCATAACTATATCATTACAACACTATACTGTATATAACTATATCATTACAACACTATACTGACCCCATAACTATATCATTACAACACTATACTGTATATAACTATATCATTACAACACTATACTGTATATAACTATATCATTACAACACTATACTGACCCCATAACTATATCATTACAACACTATACTGTATATAACTATATCATTACAACACTATACTGACCCCCATAACTATATCATTACAACACTATACTGACCCCATAACTATATCATTACAACACTATACTGACCCCATAACTATATCATTACAACACTATACTGACCCCATAACTATATCATTACAACACTATACTGACCCCATAACTATATCATTACAACACTATACTGTATATAACTATATCATTACAACACTATACTGACCCCATAACTATATCATTACAACACTATACTGACCCCATAACTATATCATTACAACACTATACTGTATATAACTATATCATTACAACACTATACTGACCCCATAACTATATCATTACAACACTATACTGACCCCATAACTATATCATTACAACACTATACTGACCCCATAACTATATCATTACAACACTATACTGTATATAACTATATCATTACAACACTATACTGTATATAACTATATCATTACAACACTATACTGACCCCATAACTATATCATTACAACACTATACTGACCCCATAACTATATCATTACAACACTATACTGACCCCATAACTATATCATTACAACACTATACTGACCCCATAACTATATCATTACAACACTATACTGACCCCATAACTATATCATTACAACACTATACTGTATATAACTATATCATTACAACACTATACTGACCCCATAACTATATCATTACAACACTATACTGACCCCATAACTATATCATTACAACACTATACTGTATATAACTATATCATTACAACACTATACTGACCCCATAACTATATCATTACAACACTATACTGTATATAACTATATCATTACAACACTATACTGTATATAACTATATCATTACAACACTATACTGTATATAACTATATCATTACAACACTATACTGTATATAACTATATCATTACAACACTATACTGACCCCATAACTATATCATTACAACACTATACTGAACCCATAACCCATAACTATATAACTATATCATTACAACACTATACTGACCCCATAACTATATCATTACAACACTATACTGACCCCATAACTATATCATTACAACACTATACTGACCCCATAACTATATCATTACAACACTATACTGACCCCATAACTATATCATTACAACACTATACTGTATATAACTATATCATTACAACACTATACTGTATATAACTATATCATTACAACACTATACTGACCCCATAACTATATCATTACAACACTATACTGTACCCCATAACTATATCATTACAACACTATACTGACCCCATAACTATATCATTACAACACTATACTGATATAACTATATCATTACAACACTATACTGACCCCATAACTATATCATTACTACACTATACTGATTAACTATATCATTACAACACTATACTGACCCCATAACTATATCATTACAACACTATACTGACCCCATAACTATATCATTACAACACTATACTGACCCCATAACTATATCATTACAACACTATACTGACCCCATAACTATATCATTACAACACTATACTGTATATAACTATATCATTACAACATTATACTGTATATAACTATATCATTACAACACTATACTGACCCCATAACTATATCATTACAACACTATACTGACCCCATAACTATATCATTACAACACTATACTGTATATAACTATATCATTACAACACTATACTGACCCCATAACTATATCATTACAACACTATACTGTATATAACTATATCATTACTACACTATACTGACCCCATAACTATATCATTACAACACTATACTGACTCCATAACTATATCATTACAACACTATACTGATATAACTATATCATTACAACACTATACTGACCCCCATAACTATATCATTACAACACTATACTGACCCCATAACTATATCATTACAACACTATACTGTATATAACTATATCATTACAACACTATACTGACCCCCATAACTATATCATTACAACACTATACTGACCCCATAACTATATCATTACAACACTATACTGTATATAACTATATCATTACAACACTATACTGTATATAACTATATCATTACACTACACTATACTGACCCCATAACTATATAACTATATCATTACAACACTATACTGACCCCATAACTATATCATTACAACACTATACTGTATATAACTATATCATTACAACACTATACTGTATATAACTATATCATTACTACACTATAGACCTGACTGTCAGACCCCTACTGACCAGTAGCAGTCTGTACAACACTGACTGTCAGACCCCCTACTGACCAGTAGCAGTCTGTAGACCTGACTGTCAGACCCCTACTGACCTGTAGCAGTCTGTACTGTAGAGCTGACTGTCAGACCCCCTACTGACCAGTAGCAGTCTGTAGACCTGACTGTCAGACCCCCTACTGACCAGTAGCAGTCTGTAGACCTGACTGTCAGACCCCCTACTGACCAGTAGCAGTCTGTAGACCTGACTGTCAGACCCCTACTGACCAGTAGCAGTCTGTAGACCTGACTGTCAGACCCCTACTGACCTGTAGCAGTCTGTAGACCTGACTGTCAGACCCCCTACTGACCTGTAGCAGTCTGTAGACCTGACTGTCAGACCCCCTACTGACCTGTAGCAGTCTGTAGACCTGACTGTCAGACCCCCTACTGACCTGTAGCAGTCTGTAGACCTGACTGTCAGACCCCCTACTGACCTGTAGCAGTCTGTAGACCTGACTGTCAGACCCCCTACTGACCTGTAGCAGTCTGTAGACCTGACTGTCAGACCCCCTACTGACCAGTAGCAGTCTATACTGTAGAACTGACTGTCAGACCCCCTACTGACCAGTAGCAGTTTGGGCCATGTACTGTCGCCTTGTTCTACACACTGACCTTGGGTGGAATACGACCCCCTAGGCACACTGTAATATTTAGAGGGAGAGGACAGTGAGTGAATCGATCGACTGATATTTTTGTACAATAAAAAGGCATTTCCTTCAGTTTTCATAATGCTCTTTTCTTGCGTCAACGAGAGAGTTGTCTTGTTTACTGACCTTTTGAGTTGCTGGTTGTTTACTGACTGTTGAGTTGTTGGTTGTTTGTGTTGCTGTCATTGTTTAGAAGAGGATGTGTTTTGAAGTAAAAGTTCCCCTGGCTTTCTGGAAGCAGTGACCTCATTTCCTTTCTGTCCTCGTGCTCTGTTGTCTGGTGATGTGGTGAGATCTCCTACAGCATTATAAACTGATGTGGTGAGGGCTCCTACAGCATTATAAACTGTTGTGGTGATGGCTCCTACAGCATTATAAACTGATGTGGTGATGGCTCCTACAGCATTATAAACTGATGTGGTGATGGCTCCTACAGCATTATAAACTGATGTGGTGATGGCTCCTACAGCATTATAAACTGATGTGGTGAGGGCTCCTACAGCATTATAAACTGATGTGGTGATGGCTCCTACATGCTACAGCATTATAAACTGGTGTGGTGATGGCTCCTACAGCATTATAAACTGTTGTGGTGATGGCTCCTACAGCATTATAAACTGATGTGGTGATGGCTCCTACAGCATTATAAACTGATGTGGTGAGGGCTCCTACATGCTACAGCATTATAAACTGATGTGGTGATTGCTCCTACAGCATTATAAACTGATGTGGTGAGGGCTCCTACATGCTACAGCATTATAAACTGATGTGGTGAGGGCTCCTACATGCTACAGCATTATAAACTGAGGTGGTGATGGCTCCTACAGCATTATAAACTGATGTGGTGATGGCTCCTACATGCTACAGCATTATAAACTGATGTGGTGATGGCTCTCCCCACTCTAACCACTAGGCTACCTGCCACCCCTTCACTCTAACCACTAGACTACCCTGCCGCCCCTACACTCTAACCACTAGGCTACCTGCCTCCCCACTCTAACCACTAGACTACCCTGCCGCCCCTACACTCTAACCACTAGACTACCTGCCGCCCCTCCACTCTAACCACTAGGCTACCTGCCTCCCCACTCTAACCACTAGACTACCCTGCCACCTCTACACTCTAACCACTAGGCTACCTGCCTCCCCACTCTAACCACTAGACTACCCTGCCGCCCCTACACTCTAACCACTAGACTACCCTGCCGCCCCTACACTCTAACCACTAGACTACCTGCCGCCCCTCCACTCTAACCACTAGGCTACCTGCCTCCCCTCCACTCTAACCACTAGGCTACCTGCCACCCCTCCACTCTAACCACTAGGCTACCTGCCTCCCCTCCACTCTAACCACTAGGCTACCTGCCACCCCTCCACTCTAACCACTAGACTACCTGCCGCCCCTCCACTCTAACCACTAGGCTACCTGCCTCCCCTCCACTCTAACCACTAGGCTACCTGCCTCCACTCCACTCTAATCACTAGGCTACCCTGCCTCCCCTCCACTCTAACCACTAGGCTACCCTGCCTCCCCTCCACTCTAACCACTAGGCTACCCTGCCGCCCCTCCACTCTAACCACTAGGCTACCTGCCTCCCCTCCACTCTAACCACTAGGCTACCTGCCTCCACTCTACTCTAATCACTAGGCTACCCTGCCTCCCCTCCACTCTAACCACTAGGCTACCCTGCCTCCCCTCCACTCTAACCACTAGGCTACCTGCCGCCCCTCCACTCTAACCACTAGGCTACCCTGCCGCCCCTCCACTCTAACCACTAGACTACCTGCCGCCCCTCCACTCTAACCACTAGGCTACCTGCCTCCACTCCACTCTAATCACTAGGCTACCCTGCCTCCCCTCCACTCTAACCACTAGGCTACCCTGCCACCCCTCCACTCTAACCACTAGGCTACCTGCCGCCCCTCCACTCTAACCACTAGGCTACCTGCCACCCCTTCACTCTAACCACTAGACTACCTGCCGCCCCATTTGTACATGTTTTTTTCCAGGTTGTTTGTTTGAATAGACGGATAGTTTATAGTAACATAAATCACGTGATCAGTGAAGTCCTGAGCTTTGTTTCTGATGTGGTTTTCCAGACAGTCGCGACAGATCTTAATGATTTCTCCGTGGTGCCGGTTCTTTCTTTGACGCGAAGCTGCTTTAAAACACCGGCCTCTACTATACACTTTACTGACTCATTTAGTTGGATTTCTTCCAGTTTATAGCACCTGAACGTCAGCTCAGCACTTTAGGGACGGGGATTTGCGATCAGACCACGTAGGTACAAGAGAGAATTCCTGTCTATTGTTGAAAAATGATTTTCTCTGAAACCGCACCGTCTTCCCATTGTTCACATCATTAGTTTTATTTGGCCACCGTACCAAAACGAACGGACAGATGACCGGCCAACAGGCTGTCTGTTCGAAAGGAATTTAAATGTATTTATTGAACGTTTTATTTAGAAAGGAATAGAGAGTAATCCGAGTCCCTCTGCCTGAGCCTCATCTTCAGGAACTCAGTGTGTCTGAGACTTACAGAACGTATAAACACATTGATTAGATTGAAATGTGCTACAAATTATTCTGGCACCAGCATGAAATATACAGCAACATTCCTCCCAATAAGCCCTGATTGTTAAGCAGAGCTAAATAAACAGCAGGAATCTCCTCTCCATCCTCCACCCCTTCTCCTCTCCACCCCTTCTCCTCTCCACCCCTTCTCCTCTCCACCCCTTCTCCTCTCCACCCCTTCTCCTCTCCACCCCTTCTCCTCTCCACCCCTTCTCCCTCCACCCCTTCTCCCTCCTTTCCACCCCTTCTCCTCTCCACCCCTTCCACCTCTCCACCCCCCCTCCATCCTCGACTCCATCCTCCTCCTCTCTACCCCTTCTCCTCTCTACCCCTCCTCCTCCTCTACCCCTCCTCCTCTCCACCCCTCCTCCTCTCTACCCCTCCTCCTCTCCACCCCTCCTCCTCTCCACCCCTCCTCCTCTCTACCCCTCCTCCTCCTCTCTACCCCTCCTCCTCCTCTACCCCTCCTCCTCTCTACCCGTCCTCCTCTCTACCCGTCCTCCTCTCCACCTCCCCTCCTATCCACCCTCGTCCGTCCGTCGTCCTCGACTCATCCTCTCCACCCCCCTGTTGTCTTAGTATTCTCAGGTAGAAAGCATTTAAGAGAATATTCCCTAAATCGTTCACTACTTTTGACCAGGGCTCTGGTTGAGAGTAGTGCACCAAATGGGGAATAATGGTGCCATTTTGTGAAGCAGCCAAATCTGTCCTGTGTTGACTTCCCCTGTCCCTTAATGTCTGTCCGTCGGTTCAAACAGGCACCGTGTCGTAGCAAGCAGGCGAGACGTTCTCTATGGTTTTACTAGTGAATACACTCGCTGTACTAAACGCTTCAATGTAATACTATATCTTAGGATTAAACATTCAACCACTTCACCTCTGTTTGTGTTCAAACATTAACTTTTTTAAAGGATTACAGTTGGAGGCGCCAGCTCCTTGCTAGCCCAGACTAAAAGTCGACGTGAGGAATTTAAACACACGGTCTTTTATCTGACAGATTTGAGGATTTTGTTTCTTTCATCGTTTCGCCGTTTCTTGTGGAGTGTTGCGCCGCTGATTATATGTTGGTAGACAAATATTCCCCCTCTAGACAAGACCGACACAGCTAGACAGGAGAGCATGGAGTGAGAAACACTAACACTAGTAGTGTCCTTGCTCTCTCTCGCTTTCTCTCTCTCGCTCTCTCGCTCGCTCTCTCGCTTGCTCTCTCTCGCTCTCTCGCTCGCTCTCTCGCTTGCTCGCTCTCTCTCTCGCTCTCTCTCTCGCTCTCTCTCTCGCTCTCTCCATGGCTTAGTGTTACCAAAGGCTCTGTCATTCCACAGGCGCTCTGATAAAGCTAACAACAAAGGAATGACCGAGAGGTTGCAACAAGCCATTTGGAGTAGTGTTGAATCACAGGACTGTTCAGACTGGAGACTACTGCTGTTCAGAGGGCTGAGGATAGGTCATGTAGACACTACTGCTGTTCAGAGAGGGCTGAGGATAGGTCATGTAGACACTGACTAGATACTACTGCTGTTCAGAGGGCTGAGGATAGGTCATGTAGACACTGACTAGAGACTACTGCTGTTCAGAGGGCTGAGGATAGGTCATGTAGACACTGACTAGAGACTACTGCTGTTCAGAGGGCTGAGGATAGGTCAAGTAGACACTGACTAGAGACTACTGCTGTTCAGAGGGCTGAGGATAGGTCATGTAGAGACTACTGCTGTTCAGAGAGGGCTGAGGATAGGTCATGTAGACACTACTGCTGTTCAGAGGGCTGAGGATAGGTCAAGTAGACACTGACTAGACACTACTGCTGTTCAGAGGGCTGAGGATAGGTCATGTAGAGACTACTGCTGTTCAGAGGGCTGAGGATAGGTCATGTAGACACTGACTAGAGACTACTGCTGTTCAGAGAGGGCTGAGGATAGGTCATGTAGACACTGACTAGAGACTACTGCTGTTCAGAGAGGGTTGAGGATAGGTCATGTAGACACTGACTAGAGACTACTGCTGTTCAGAGAGGGCTGAGGATAGGTCATGTAGACACTGACTAGAGACTACTGCTGTTCAGAGAGGGTTGAGGATAGGTCATGTAGACACTGACTAGAGACTACTGCTGTTCAGAGAGTGCTGAGGATAGGTCATGTAGACACTGACTGGACAGTTAACAGCATTTTATTAATAAAACTACATTTCGTCTGCATTTAAAATGTTTTATTTCACCTTTATTTAACCAGGTAGGCTAGTTGAGAACACCTTTATTTAACCAGGTAGGCCAGTTGAGAACACCTTTATTTAACCAGGTAGGCCAGTTGAGAACACCTTTATTTAACCAGGTAGGCCAGTTGAGAACACCTTTATTTAACCAGGTAGGCCAGTTGAGAACACCTTTATTTAACCAGGTAGGCCAGTTGAGAACACCTTTATTTAACCAGGTAGGCCAGTTGAGAACACATTTATTTAACCAGGTAGGCCAGTTGAGAACACCTTTATTTAACCAGGGAGGCCAGTTGAGAACACCTTTATTTAACCAGGTAGGCTAGTTGAGAACACCTTTATTTAAACAGGTAGGCCAGTTGAGAACACCTTTATTTAACCAGGTAGGCTAGTTGAGAACACCTTTATTTAACCAGGTAGGCAAGTTGAGAACACCTTTATTTAACCAGGTAGGCCAGTTGAGAATGCCTTTATTTAACCAGGTAGGCTAGTTGAAAACGCCTTTATTTAACCAGGTAGGCTAGTTGAGAACACCTTTAACCAGGTAGGCTAGTTGAGAACACCTTTAACCAGGTAGGCAAGTTGAGAACACCTTTATTTAACCAGGTAGGCCAGTTGAGAACACCTTTATTTAACCAGGGAGGCCAGTTGAGAACACCTTTATTTAACCAGGAAGGCCAGTTGAGAACACCTTTATTTAACCAGGTAGGCCAGTTGAAAACAAGTTTACATCGATCTAATGAAGAGGATCTTATGTACCTTGTTGGAGTTTTATTATTGTTGGTGGTCGGAGACACTTACAGTATATATTAAGATAATAGCTTTTCCTTCGAAAGGTTGTTTGGTAAATTGGCCTGATAATTTCCCCTCCGTAAAAAGGCGGTTGAGCTGAATTGGTGTCAGAGGTTCTCGTTAGCCGAGCAGACAGCCAGTCTCTCCTTGACAGCGATTCTCGATGTGGAGGAGTGATTTTTTTTTTGTTGCCATGCAGCCAAATGTAGTTAATACTCTCCCCCCAGCCTCATCACACCCCCATTAAGCGTCTTAGTGGTGTCAGGCTTGGAGGGCTGGGGACCTTTTTATACGCCTGTGGGTGGTACTGAACTCTGTGGGAATAGGAAAAGAAATACTCAGCTCTGCTCTAAAGCTGGGAGCTTTGCACACGGTGGATTTGACCCCGTTTCAAGGTCGTGGAGGATTAATCCAGCTGCTGCATTATGAGCAGAGCCGTGCTCCCCTGTGTCCAGGCCGTGTCAGGAATGAGCTTATTTGGTGTCTGTGGTACAGACTTCTCCCCCCCCTCTCTCCAAGTTCTCACAGCTCTCAGGGTGTCAGCTCCCAGCTTGCACTCCCCCCTCTCTCTCTCCAAGTTCTCACAGCTCTCAGGGTGTCAGCTCCCAGCTTGCACTCCCCCCTCTCTCCAAGTTCTCACAGCTCTCAGGGTGTCAGCTCCCAGCTTGCACCCCCCCCTCTCTCCAAGTTCTCACAGCTCTCAGGGTGTCAGCTCCCAGCCTGCACCTGATCTCGATGCTCTGGCGTCTTGTTGGCGCCACTGCGTCACTGCGTCTCGCTCTCAGCCTTGCAGAGATATGTTTAAGGTTTAAGTCTTGTTGGCGCCAACACTTGTTTTGACCCCATCTCTCCCGTCAGACGAGGGCTGTAGTAAGGTCAGTGTCCCCCCCCCCATTACCAACCCCCACCAGCCTTCAGTCTTTAACCTTATGACCAGTGGTCAGAGGGTAAATGGGCAAGACAAGGATTTAAGTGCCTTTGAAGGGGTATGGGTATGGTTGTGGTTTCCAGGTGCATCGGTTTGAGTGTATCAAGAACTGCAACGCTGCTGGGTTTTTCACACTCAACAGTTTCTCGTGTGTATCAAGCATGGTCCACCACCCAAAGGACATCCAGCCAACTTGACACAACTGTTGGGGAGGCATTAGAGTCGACATGGACCAGCATCCCCTGTGTCACTCTTTAAGACACCTTGTAGAGTCCATGACCAGACGAATCCAGGCTGTTCTGAGGGGGTGCAACTCAAATATTAGGAAAGTGTTCCTAAGGTTTTGTACCCTCAGCGTATGTCTATAAACACGTGTTTGTATGTGTACACACACACACACACACACACACACACACACACACACACACACACACACACACACACACACACACACACACACACAGATACAGTTGAAGTTGGAAGTTTAGCCAAATACATTTAAACTCAGTTTTTCACATTGGCACAGTTATTTTAAGAATGTGAAATGTCAGAATAATAGTAGAGTGATTTCTTTCATCACATTCCCAGTGGTTCAGAAGTTTACATACACTCAATTAGTATTTGGTAGCATTGCCTTTTTAAATGGTTTAACTTGGGTCAAACGTTTCAGGTAGCCTTCCACAAGCTTCCCACAATAAATTGGGTGAATTTTGGCCCATTCCTCATGACAGAGCTGGTGTCAGGTTTGTGGGCCTCCTTGCTCGCACACACTTTTTCAGTTCTGCCCACAGATTTTCTATGGGATTGAGGTCAGGGCTTTGTGATGGCCCCTCCAATACCTTGACTTTGTTGTCCTTAAGCCATTTTGCCACAACTTTGGAAGTATGCTTGGGGTCATTATCCATTTGGGACCAAGTTTAAACTTCCTGACTGATGTCTTGAGATGTTGCTTCAATATATCCACATACTTTTCCTAGCTCATGATGCCATCTATTTTGTCAAGTGCACCAGTCCCTCCTGCAGCAAAGCACCCCCACAACATGATGCTGCCACCCCCATGCTTCACTGTTGGGATGGTGTTCTTCGGCTTGCAAACCTCCCTATTTTTCCTCCTAATATAATGATGGTCATCATGGCCAAACAGTTCTATTTTTGTTTCATCAGCCCAGAGGACATTTCTCCAGAAAATTACGATCTTTGTCCCCATGTGCAGTTGCAAACCGTAGTCTGGCTTTTTTATGTTGGTTTTGGAGCAGTGCCCTCTTCCTTGCAGCGCGGCCTTTCATGTTATGTGGATATAGATACTTTGGTACCTGTTTCCTCCATCTTCACAAGGTCCTTTGCTGTTCTCGGATTGATTTGCACTTTTCGCACCAACGTATGTTCATCTCTAGGAGACAGAACGCGTCTCCTTCCTGAGCGGTATGACGGCTGCGTGGTCCCATGGTGTTTATACTTGCGTACTATTGTTTGTACAGATGAATGTGGTACCTTCAGGCGTTTGGAAATTGCTCCCAAGGATGAATCAGACTTGTGGAGGTCTACCATTTTTTTTCTGAAGTCTTGACTAATTTTTTGATTTTCCCATGTTGTCAAGCAAAGAGGCACTGAGTTTGAAGGTAGGCCTTGAAATACATCCACAGGTACATCTACAATTGACTCAAATGATGCCAATAAGCCTATTAGAAGCTTCTAAAGCCATTGACATTTTCTGGAATTTTCCAAGCTTTTTTACAGTTAAATAATCTGACTGTAAACAATTGTTGGAAAAATGACTTGTGTCATGTCAAGTAGATGTCCTAACCGACTTGCTAAAACTTGCTAAAACTGAAATTTGTGGAGTGGTTGAAAAATAAAATAAGTTTTAATCACTCCAACCTAAGTGTATGTAAACTTCCGACTTCAACTGTGTGTGTATATATATATATATATATATATATATATATATATATATATATATATAAACAACTCACTTTCTTCTCTCCCTTCCAGCCATCCTCAATAACCACTAACTGTGTTCTGTCCCTTCCTGCCATCCTCAATAACCACTAACTGTGTTCTGTCCCTTCCAGCCAGCCTCAATAACCACTAACTGTGTTCTGTCCCTTCCAGCCATCCTCAATAACCACTAACTGTGTTCTGTCCCTTCCAGCCATTCTCAATAACCACTAACTGTGTTCTGTCCCTTCCAGCCAGCCTCAATAACCACTAACTGTGTTCTGTCCCTTCCAGCCAGCCTCAATAAACACTAACTGTGTTATGTCCCTTCCAGCCATCCTCAATAACCACTAACTGTGTTCTGTCCCTTCCAGCCATCCTCAATAACCACTAACTGTGTTCTCTCCCTTCCAGCCATCCTCAATAACCACTAACTGTGTTCTGTCCCTTCCAGCCATCCTCAATAACCACTAACTGTGTTCTGTCCCTTCCAGCCATCCTGAACCTGGACAATACTGTGGTGGATCTGGAGACTCTACAAGCCCTCTATGAAAACGTAAGGCTCTGATCTCTCATCCCCGAGTCCAAAGGAAGGTGTGTCTTTGGCCAGGATTCAAACACATGCAAATAAATGAGCATCACACTGTGTTGGTTTGAATCATGGCCTTAGTCTTATTGTTGGCTGTCAATGTATCCAGGCTATGATGGACTCCCCTTAGTTCTGACCACTACATGTCACTATGTATCCAGGCTGATGGACTCCCCTTAGTTCTGACCACTACATGTCACTATGTATCCAGGCTGATGGACTCCCCTTAGTTCTGACCACTACATGTCACTATGTATCCAGGCTGATGGACTCCCCTTAGTTCTGACCACTACATGTCACTATGTATCCAGGCTGATGGACTCCCCTTAGTTCTGACCACTACATGTCACTATGTATCCAGGCTGATGGACTCCCCTTAGTTCTGACCACTACATGTCACTATGTATCCAGGCTGATGGACTCCCCTTAGTTCTGACCACTACATGTCACTATGTATCCAGGCTGATGGACTCCCCTTAGTTCTGACCACTACATGTCACTATGTATCCAGGCTGATGGACTCCCCTTAGTTCTGACCACTACATGTCACTATGTATCCAGGCTGATGGACTCCCCTTAGTTCTGACCACTACATGTCACTATGTATCCAGGCTATGATGGACTCCCCTTAGTTCTGACCACTACATGTCACTATGTATCCAGGCTATGATGGACTCCCCTTAGTTCTGACCACTACATGTCACTATGTATCCAGGCTGATGGACTCCCCTTAGTTCTGACCACTACATGTCACTATGTATCCAGGCTGATGGACTCCCCTTAGTTCTGACCACTACATGTCACTATGTATCCAGGCTGATGGACTCCCCTTAGTTCTGACCACTACATGTCACTATGTATCCAGGCTGATGGACTCCCCTTAGTTCTGACCACTACATGTCACTATGTATCCAGGCTGATGGACTCCCCTTAGTTCTGGCCTTGTTATTTTTTATATTCTTTATTTATTTCACCTTTATTTAACCAGGTAGGCTAGTTGAGAACACCTTTATTTAACCAGGTAGGCCAGTTGAGAACACCTTTATTTAACCAGGTAGGCCAGTTGAGAACACCTTTATTTAACCAGGTAGGCCAGTTGAGAACACCTTTATTTAACCAGGTAGGCCAGTTGAGAACACCTTTATTTAACCAGGTAGGCCAGTTGAGAACACCTTTATTTAAACAGGTAGGCCAGTTGAGAACACCTTTATTTAACCAGGTAGGCCAATTGAGAACACCTTTATTTAACCAGGTAGGCCAGTTGAGAACACCTTTATTTAACCAGGTAGGCCAGTTGAGAACACCTTTATTTAACCAGGTAGGCCAGTTGAGAACACCTTTATTTAAACAGGTAGGCCAGTTGAGAACACCTTTATTTAAACAGGTAGGCCAGTTGAGAACACCTTTATTTAAACAGGTAGGCCAGTTGAGAACACCTTTATTTAAACAGGTAGGCCAGTTGAGAACACCTTTATTTAACCAGGTAGGCCAGTTGAGAACACCTTTATTTAACCAGGTAGGCCAGTTGAGAACACCTTTATTTAACCAGGTAGGCCAGTTGAGAACACCTTTATTTAACCAGGTAGGCCAGTTGAGAACACCTTTATTTAACCAGGTAGGCCAGTTGAGAACACCTTTATTTAACCAGGTAGGCCAGTTGAGAACACCTTTATTTAACCAGGTAGGCCAGTTGAGAACACCTTTATTTAACCAGGTAGGCCAGTTGAGAACACCTTTATTTAACCAGGTAGGCCAGTTGAGAACACCTTTATTTAACCAGGTAGGCCAGTTGAGAACACCTTTATTTAACCAGGTAGGCCAGTTGAGAACACCTTTATTTAACCAGGTAGGCCAGTTGAGAACACCTTTATTTAACCAGGTAGGCCAGTTGAGAACACCTTTATTTAACCAGGTAGGCCAGTTGAGAACACCTTTATTTAACCAGGTAGGCCAGTTGAGAACACCTTTATTTAACCAGGTAGGCCAGTTGAGAACACCTTTATTTAACCAGGTAGGCCAGTTGAGAACACCTTTATTTAACCAGGTAGGCCAGTTGAGAACACCTTTATTTAACCAGGTAGGCCAGTTGAGAACACCTTTATTTAACCAGGTAGGCCAGTTGAGAACACCTTTATTTAACCAGGTAGGCCAGTTGAGAACACCTTTATTTAACCAGGTAGGCCAGTTGAGAACACCTTTATTTAACCAGGTAGGCCAGTTGAGAACACCTTTATTTAACCAGGTAGGCCAGTTGAGAACACCTTTATTTAACCAGGTAGGCCAGTTGAGAACACCTTTATTTAACCAGGTAGGCCAGTTGAGAACACCTTTATTTAACCAGGTAGGCCAGTTGAGAACACCTTTATTTAACCAGGTAGGCCAGTTGAGAACAAGTTCTCATTTACAACTGCTACCTGGCCAAGATAAAGTAAAGCAGTGCGACAGAAACAACAACACAGAGTTACACAGGGAATAAACAAACATACAGTCAATAATACAGTATAAACAAGTCTATATACAATGTGAGAAAATGAGGTGAGAAGGGAGGTAAAGGCAAAAAGGCCATGGTGGCAAAGTAAATACAATATAGCAAGTAAAACACTGGAATGGGTGATGTGCAGAAGATGAATGTGCAAGTAGAGATACTGGGGTGCGAAGGAGCAAGATAAATAAATAAATACTATATGGGGATGAGGTAGGTAGATAGATGGGCTGTTTACAGATGGGCTATGTACAGGTGCTGTGATCTGTGAGCTGCTCTGATGGCTGGTGCTTAAAGATAGTGAGGGAGATATGGGTCTCCAGCTTCACTGATTTTTGCAGTTCGTTCCAGTCATTGGTTTGAGAGTAGTAGTGGTGAAATACTATTGAAATACTACTACTGTACTACACTACTACTGCCTGCAGTACAGTACACTATTAAACTACTACTGTACTACTGTCTGTAGTACTTCTGCCGTTGTCATGTAGTACAGTACTTTGATCATGTTGTCCTGTTGTCTTTTCAGAGAGCACAACAGGATGAGATGGAGAAAATCGATAAGCACATCAAGTCATCTAAAGACAAGGACAACGCCAAACCACTGGACAAACCTGAGCAGTAGGTGTTCTGGAGAATCGGTTCAATTATTCAAACAACCAGTTCAAAAAGTAGAGAGACTTAAAACCCGTCCTCCAATATCTTGTCTCCTCTATTCCAGGTTCCAGTTACATTATGAAGTGGTAGCCTCTAACCCATCCTCTGATCTCTTGTCTCAATTCCAGTTACATTATGAAGTGGTATCCTCTAACCCGTCCTCCGATCTCTTCTCTATTCCAGTTACATTATGAAGTGGTAGCCTCTAACCCATCCTCCGATCTCTTCTCTATTCCAGGTTCCAGTTACATTATGAAGTGGTAGCCTCTAACCCATCCTCTGATCTCTTGTCTCTATTCCAGTTACATTATGAAGTGGTAGCCTCTAACCCATCCTCTGATCTCTTGTCTCTATTCCAGTTACATCATGAAGTGGTATCCTCAAACCCATCCTCCGATCTCTTGTCTCTATTCCAGGTTTCTGTTCCAGTTACATCAGATCCCCAACTTCTCAGGCCGGGTGTTCTGTATCCTGTTTCAGTCCACCTTCTCTGAATGGCTCTCCTCTATCCTGCGCAAACTGGACATCCTGCAGAGAGTGTGCACGGTGAGTCTGTGTGACTGCGGAGAGTGTGCACGGTGAGTCTGTGTGACTGCAGAGAGTGTGCACGGTGAGTCTGTGTGACTGCAGAGAGTGTGCACGGTGAGTCTGTGTGACTGCGGAGAGTGTGCACGGTGAGTCTGTGTGACTGCAGAGAGTGTGCACGGTGAGTCTGTGTGACTGCAGAGAGTGTGCACGGTGAGTCTGTGTGACTGCAGAGAGTGTGCACGGTGAGTCTGTGTGACTGCAGAGAGTGTGCACGGTGAGTCTGTCTGACTATTATCTGACCCTGCTGATCATTTATGAACATTTGAACATCTTGGCCATGTTCTGTTATAATCTCCACCCGGCACAGCCAGAAGAGGACTGGCCACCCCTCATAGCCTGGTTCCTCTCTACCCGGCACAGCCAGAAGAGGACTGGCCACCCCTCATAGCCTGGTTCCTCTCTACCCAGCACAGCCAGAAGAGGACTGGCCACCCCTCAGAGCCTGGTTCCTCTCTAGGTTTATAATCTCCACCCGGCACAGCCAGAAGAGGACTGGCCACCCCTCATAGCCCGGTTCCTCTCTAGGTTTCTTCCTAGGTTTTGGCCTTTCTAGGGAGTTTTTCCTAGCCACCGTGCTTCTACACCTGCCTTGCTTGCTGTTTGGGGTTTTAGGCTGGGTTTCTGTACAGCACTTTGAGATATCAGCTGATGTACGAAGGGCTATATAAATACATTTGATTGATTGATTGTGACGTGTTTGGTGTGACGTGTTTGGTGTGACGTGTTTGGTGTGACGTGTTTGGTGTGACGTGTTTGGTATGTGTGTGTGTGACGTGTTTGGTATGTGTGTGTGTGACGTGTTTGGTATGTGTGTGACGTGTTTGGTGTGTGTGTTTGGTGTGTGTGTGACGTGTTTGGTATACGTGCGTGTGACGTGTTTGGTGTGTGTGTGTGTTTGGTATACGTGTGTGTGACGTGTTTGGTGTGTGTGTGTGTGTGTGTGACGTGTTTGGTGTGTGACGTGTTTGGTGTGTGACGTGTTTGGTGTGTGACGTGTTTGGTGTGTGACGTGTTTGGTGTGTGACGTGTTTGGTGTGTGACGTGTTTGGTGTGTGACGTGTTTGGTGTGTGACGTGTTTGGTGTGTGACGTGTTTGGTGTGTGACGTGTTTGGTGTGTGACGTGTTTGGTGTGTGACGTGTTTGGTGTGTGACGTGTTTGGTGTGTGACGTGTTTGGTGTGTGACGTGTTTGGTGTGTGACGTGTTTGGTGTGTGACGTGTTTGGTGTGTGTGTGTTTGGTGTGTGTGTGTTTGGTGTGTGTGTGTTTGGTGTGTGTGTGTGTTTGGTGTGTGTTTGGTGTGTGTGTGTGTTTGGTGTGTGTTTGGGGTGTGTGTGTGTTTGGGGTGTGTGTGTGTTTGGGGTGTGTGTGTGTTTGGTGTGTGTGACGTGTTTGGTGTGTGACGTGTGTGTCGTGTTTGGTGTGTGTGTGTCTATAGACCTGTTTCGTGTGCCTCACCTCCGTAGAAATCAGAGGAGGTCTGCTAAGGTTTTGTCCTCTGGACAGTTCTACCAGACACTCATATTACTGAGGAAATACCGTCTCAATCCTTCCACTGTGGACGTTGTTTTAAACAGGAACGTCGTCGTAGGTTGATATTGACAGCCCTTCTGGTTGAAGTGTGTTCAGAAAACAGTTTTCATATTGAAGCCAGGTGACTGTGAATTCTTGATACTATTAATCTGCTCAGCCTCATAACACTGACTGTCGTCCCCGTCCCCCCCCCCGCTCTTTCTCTGTCTCCTGTCTGTCCCCCTCTTCTCTCTGCCTCGATCTCTCCTGTCTGTCCCCCTCTTCTCCTCTGCCTCGATCTCTCCTGTCTGTCCCCCTCGCTCTCTCTCTCTCTGTCTCCTGTCTGTCCCACTCTCTCTCTGCCTCGATCTCTCCTGTCTGTCCCCCCCTCGCTCTCTCTCTCTGTCTCCTGTCTGTCCCACTCTCTCTCTGCCTCGATCTCTCCTGTCGGTCCCCCTCTTCTCTCTGCCTCGATCTCTCCTGTCTGTCTCCCTCTTCTCTCTGCCTCGATCTCTCCTGTCGGTCCCCCTCTTCTCTCTGCCTCGATCTCTCCTGTCTGTCTCCCTCTTCTCTCTGCCTCGATCTCTCCTGTCTGTCCCCCTCTTCTCTCTGCCTCGATCTCTCCTGTCTGTCCCCCTCTTCTCTCTGCCTCGATCTCTCCTGTCTGTCCCCCTTTCTCTCTGCCTCGATCTCTCCTGTCTGCCCCCCCTCTGTCTCGATCTCTCCTCTCTGTGTCTCAATCTGTCTGTCTCCCTGCCTCTGTCTCTCTGCCTCGATCTCTCCTGTCTGTCCCCCTCTTCTCTCTGCCTCGATCTCTCCTGTCGGTACCCCTCTTCTCTCTGATCTCTCCTGTCTGTCGCCCTCTTCTCTCTGCCTCGATCTCTCCTGTCTGTCCCCCTCTTCTCTCTGCCTCGATCTCTCCTGTCTGTCCCCCTCTTCTCTCTGCCTCGATCTCTCCTGTCTGCCCCCCCCCTCTGTCTCGATCTCTCCTCTCTGTGTCTCAATCTGTCTGTCTCCCTGCCTCTGTCTCTCTGCCTCGATCTCTCCTGTCTGTCCCCCTCTTCTCTCTGTCTCGATCTCTCATGTCTGTCTCCCTGCCTCTGTCTCTCTGTGTCTCAATCTGTCTCTGTCTCCCTGCCTCTCTCTCTCTCTCTCTCAATCTCTCATGTCTGTCCCTTTGTCTCCCTGTCTGTCTCCCTGTGTGTGTGCCTGCTCATCTCCTCCTCCTCCAGACCTTGCAGAGTGGCCAGTGTGTGATGCAGGTGCTGGGTCTGGTCCTGGCCTTTGGTAACTTCATGAATGGTGGCAACCGAACCAGAGGACAGGCTGACGGCTTTAACCTGGATATCCTGCCCAAGCTGAAGGATGTGAAGAGCAGTGTGAGTGGCACTACTAGGGCACTAGGACCTGCACCCTATTCCCTATGGTTGGCAGAGGCACTACTAGGGCACTAGGACCTGCACCCTATTCCCTATGGTTGGCAGAGGCACTACGAGGGCACTAGGACCTGCACCCTATTCCCTATGGTTGGCAGAGGCACTACTAGGGCACTAGGACCTGCACCCTATTCTCTATGGTTGGTAGAGGCACTACTAGGGCACTAGGACCTACACCCTATTCCCTAAGGTTGGAAGAGGCACTACTAGGGCTCTAGGACCTGCACTACTAGGGCTCTAGGACCTGCACTACTAGGGCTCTAGGACCTACACCCTATTCCCTAAGGTTGGAAGAGGCACTACTAGGGCTCTAGGACCTGCACTACTAGGGCTCTAGGACCTGCACCATAATGGCTCCCTGTTCTCTATGTAGCGTCCATCTGGTCAACAGTAGACTGATGTATAGGCAGGAGGGAGCCATTGGGACCAGGCTTAGTTACACCTCTAGTTACACTGTTCGACATGACTGTCTATTTTGACCGGGTTTATATTATAAAGACTGTAGTTACTGTTCCTACCATGTCTTTTGATGGTGTGGATTAAAATATATATTCATTTTGTAAAAGCTTTGCAGAACACTTTGTGAGAAAGTAAACTAAACATGAATTCCCTGAACTGAAGCGAATGCCTTGTGTCTTCCTCCTTTTGGCAGGATAACACACGGAGCCTGTTGTCCTACATAGTGGCGTACTATCTGAGGCACTTTGACGAGGTACGTTGGATCCTGTTTTTCAGAGTCCTGTTCTAATCACTTGTTTTGGCACCGGGCAGACCGGGACTTTTAAATTATTTATTTTCCCTCAGTGGTAACTAATGTGTAGTAAGGTGTTTAGCTAGATGAAGCCCAGTAAGGTGTTTAGCTAGATGAAGCCCAGTAGGGTGTTTAGCTAGATGAAGCCCAGTAAGGTGTTTAGCTGGATGAAGCCCAGTAAGGTGTTTAGCTGGATGAAGCCCAGTAAGGTGTTTAGCTGGATGAAGCCCAGTAAGGTGTTTAGCTGGATGAAGCCCAGTAAGGTGTTTAGCTGGATGAAGCCCACTAAGGTGTTTAGCTGGATGAAGCCCACTAAGGTGTTTAGCTGGATGAAGCCCAGTAGGGTGTTTAGCTGGATGAAGCCCAGTAGGGTGTTTAGCTGGATGAAGCCCAGTAGGGTGTTTAGCTGGATGAAGCCCAGTAAGGTGTTTAGCTGGATGAAGCCCACTAAGGTGTTTAGCTGGATGAAGCCCAGTAAGGTGTTTAGCTGGATGAAGCCCATTAAGGCGTTTAGCTGGATGAAGCCCAGTAAGGCGTTTAGCTGGATGAAGCCCAGTAAGGTGTTTAGCTGGATGAAGCCCAGTAGGGTGTTTAGCTGGATGAAGCCCAGTAGGGTGTTTAGCTAGATGAAGCCCAGTAAGGTGTTTAGCTGGATGAAGCCCAGTAAGGTGTTTAGCTAGATGAAGCCCAGTAAGGTGTTTAGCTGGATGAAGCCCAGTAAGGTGTTTAGCTAGATGAAGCCCAGTAAGGTGTTTAGCTAGATGAAGCCCAGTAAGGTGTTTAGCTAGATGAAGCCCAGTAGGGTGTTTAGCTAGATGAAGCCCAGTAGGGTGTTTAGCTAGATGAAGCCCAGTAAGGTGTTTAGCTGGATGAAGCCCAGTAAGGTGTTTAGCTGGATGAAGCCCAGTAAGGTGTTTAGCTAGATGAAGCCCAGTAAGGTGTTTAGCTGGATGAAGCCCAGTAAGGTGTTTAGCTGGATGAAGCCCAGTAAGGTGTTTAGCTGGATGAAGCCCAGTAAGGTGTTTAGCTGGATGAAGCCCAGTAAGGTGTTTAGCTAGATGAAGCCCAGTAAGGTGTTTAGCTGGATGAAGCCCAGTAAGGTGTTTAGCTGGATGAAGCCCAGTAAGGTGTTTAGCTGGATGAAGCCCAGTAAGGTGTTTAGCTGGATGAAGCCCAGTAAGGTGTTTAGCTGGAGAAATCCCAGTAGGGTGTTTAGCTGGATGAAGCCCAGTAAGGTGTTTAGCTGGATGAAGCCCAGTAAGGTGTTTAGATGGATGAAGCCCGGTAAGGTGTTTAGCTGGATGAAGCCCAGTAAGGTGTTTAGCTGGATGAAGCCCAGTAGGGTGTTTAGCTGGATGAAGCCCAGTAAGGTGTTTAGCTGGATGAAGCCCAGTAAGGTGTTTAGCTGGAGAAATCCCAGTAAGGTGTTTAGCTGGATGAAGCCCAGTAAGGTGTTTAGCTGGATGAAGCCCAGTAAGGTGTTTAGCTGGATGAAGCCCAGTAAGGTGTTTAGCTAGATGAAGCCCAGTAGGGCGTTTAGCACAATGAAGCCCAGTAAGGTGTTTAGCTGGATGAAGCCCAGTAGGGTGTTTAGCTGGATGAAGCCCAGTAGGGTGTTTAGCTGGATGAAGCCCAGTAAGGTGTTTAGCTAGATGAAGCCCAGTAAGGTGTTTAGCTAGATGAAGCCCAGTAGGGTGTTTAGCAGGATGAAGCCCAGTAAGGTGTTTAGCTGGATGAAGCCCAGTAGGGTGTTTAGCTGGAGAAATCCCAGTAGGGTGTTTAGCTGGAGAAATCCCAGTAAGGTGTTTAGCTAGATGAAGCCCAGTAAGGTGTTTAGCTAGATGAAGCCCAGTAAGGTGTTTAGCTGGATGAAGCCCAGTAAGGTGTTTAGCTGGATGAAGCCCAGTAAGGTGTTTAGCTGGAGGAAGCCCAGTAAGGTGTTTAGCTGGAGAAATCCCAGGAAGGCGTTTAGCTGGAGAAATCCCCGTAAGGTGTTTAGCTGGATGAAGCCCAGTAGGGTGTTTAGCTGGATGAAGCCCAGTAAGGTGTTTAGCTGGAGGAGACCCAGTAAGGTGTTTAGCTGGAGGAAGCCCAGGAAGGTGTTTAGCTGGAGAAATCCCCGTAAGGTGTTTAGCTGGATGAAGCCCAGTAGGGTGTTTAGCTGGATGAAGCCCGGTAAGGTGTTTAGCTGGATGAAGCCCGGTAAGGTGTTTAGCTGGATGAAGCCCGGTAAGGTGTTTAGCTGGATGAAGCCCAGTAGGGTGTTTAGCTGGATGAAGCCCGGTAAGGTGTTTAGCTGGATGAAGCCCAGTAGGGTGTTTAGCTGGATGAAGCCCGGTAAGGTGTTTAGCTGGATGAAGCCCAGTAGGGTGTTTAGCTGGATGAAGCCCAGTAAGGCGTTTAGCTGGATGAAGCCCAGTTTAGGTATTGATTTCGATTTAGTCAACAAACAAAAAAGTTATAATAAAAATAGATATCCACACACGGTACCAGTCAAATGTTTGGACACACCTACTTATTCAAGTTTTTTAAATTAAAAACATTAAAAAATCTACATTGTAGAATTATAGTGAAGACATCAAACTATGAAACAACGCATATGGAATCACGTAGTAACCAAAAAAGTGTTACACTAATCAAAATACATTTGAGATCCTTCAAAGTTGCCAGCCTTTTGCCTTGATGACAGCTTTGCTTACTCTTGGCATTCTCTCAACCAGCTTCATGAGGTCGTCACCTGGAATGCATTTCAATGAACAGGTGTGCCTTGTTAAAAGTTGTGTTATTTCTTTCTTTAATGTTTTTGAGCCAATCAGTTGCGTTGTGACAAGGTAGGGGTGGTATACAGAAGATAGCCCTATTTGGTAGAAGACCAAGCCCATATTATGCCAAGAAAAACTCAAATAAGCAAAGAGAAGCAAAGGTCCACCATTACTTTAAGACATGAAGGTCAGTCAATCTGGAAAATTAAGAACTTTGAAACGTTCTTCAAGTGCAGTCGCAAAAACCATCACGCGCCCTTGATGAATCTGGCTCTCATGAGGACCGC
This sequence comes from Oncorhynchus gorbuscha, assembly GCF_021184085.1. NCBI lineage: Eukaryota > Metazoa > Chordata > Actinopteri > Salmoniformes > Salmonidae > Oncorhynchus > Oncorhynchus gorbuscha. The sequence continues at coordinate 54,208 of NW_025746916.1, forward strand.
CACAGGAAAGGATGACCCAGAGTTACCTCTGTTGCAGAGGATAAGTTCATTAGAGTTAACGGCGCCTCAGATTGCAGCCCAAATAAATGCTTCGCAGAGTTCAAGTAAGACGCATCCCAACATCAACTGTTCAGAGGAGACTGTGTGAATCAGGCCTTCATGGCCGAATTGCTGCAAAGAAACCACTACTAAAGGACACCAATAATGCGAACAGACTTCCTTGAGCCAAGAAACAAGAGCAACAGACATTAGACCGGTGGAAATCTGTTATTTTGGTCTGATGAGTCCAAATGTGTGATTTTTGCATCCAACTGCTGTGTCTTTGTGAGACACAGAGTAGGTGAACGGATGATCTCTGCATGTGTGGTTCCCATTGTGAAGCATGGAGGAGGTGGTGTTGGGTGCTTTGCTGGTGACACTGTGATTTATTTAGATTTCAAGGCATACTTAACCAGTATGGCTACCACAGCATTCTGCAGCAATACATCATCACATCTGGTTTGCGCTTAGTGGGACTATCATTTGTTCTTCAACAGGACAATGATGCAACACACCTCCTAGCTGTGTAAGGGCTATTTGACCAAGAAGGAGAGTAATGGACTACTGCATCTGATGACTTGGCCTCCACAATCACCTGACCTCAACCCAATTGAGATGAGTTGGACCGCAGAGTGAAGAAAAATCAGCCAACAAGTGCTCCGCACATGTGGGAACTCTTTCAAGACTGTTGGAAAAGCATTCCTCATGAAGCTGGTTGAGAGAATGCCAAGATTTTCCAGAGCTGTCATCGAGGCAAAGGGTGGCTACTTTGAAGAATCTAAAATATATTTTGATTCAACACTTTTTTGATTACTACATGATTCCATATGTGTTTCATAGTTTTGATGTCTTCAGTATTATTTTACTGTAGAAAATAGTAAATTACTACCCTAACCCACTCTACTACCCTAACCCACTCTACTACCCTAACCCACTCTACTACCCTAACCCACTCTACTACCCTAACCCACTCTACTACCCTAACCCACTCTACTACCCTAACCCACTCTACTACCCTAACCCACTCTACTACCCTAACCCACTCTACTACCCTAACCCACTCTACTACCCTAACCCACTCTACGTGATCTAACTCTACTACCCTAACCCACTCTACGTGATCTAACTCTACTACCCTAACCCACTCTACTACCGTGATCTAACTCTACTACCCTAACCCACTCTACTACCCTGATCTAACTCTACTACCCTAACCCACTCTACTACCCTAACCCACTCTACTACCCTAACCCACTCTACTACCCTAACCCACTCTACTACCCTAACCCACTCTACTACCCTAACCCACTCTACTACCCTAACCCACTCTACTACCCTAACCCACTCTACTACCCTAACCCACTCTACTACCCTAACCCACTCTACTACCCTAACCCACTCTACTACCCTAACCCACTCTACTACCCTAACCCACTCTACTACCCTAACCCACTCTACTACCCTAACCCACTCTACTACCCTAACACACTCTACTACCCTAACACACTCTACTACCCTAACACACTCTACTACCCTAACACACTCTACTACCCTAACACACTCTACTACCCTAACACACTCTACTACCCTAACACACTCTACTACCCTAACACACTCTACTACCCTAACACACTCTACTACCCTAACACACTCTACTACCCTAACACACTCTACTACCCTAACACACTCTACTACCCTAACACACTCTACTACCCTAACACACTCTACTACCCTAACACACTCTACTACCCTAACACACTCCAAGTGATCTAACTCCACTAACCCCCGCTGCTTAATCTAATGCTCTGTGCTCTAAGGACTAAGGTCATGTCATGTATTGTCAGGACGCCGGCAGGGAGACGTGCCTCTACCCTCTCCCTGAGCCCCAGGATCTGTTCCAGGCTTCACAGATGAAGTTTGAGGACTTTCAGAAGGACCTGACCAGGCTGAAGAAGGACCTTCGAGGTAACTGTACTGAACCAAAATATAAACACATCCATTTCAAAGATTTGACTTGAGTTCACAGTTCATATAAGGAAATCAGTCAATTGAAATAAATAAATTAGGCCCACATCTATGGGTTTCACATGACTGGGAATACAGTCTGTTGGTCACAGATATAAACTACATGACTGGGAATACAGTCTGTTGGTCACAGATATACAGTCTGTTGGTCACAGATATACAGTCTGTTGGTCACAGATATACAGTCTGTTGGTCACAGATATACAGTCTGTTGGTCACAGATATACAGTCTGTTGGTCACAGATATACAGTCTGTTGGTCACAGATATACAGTCTGTTGGTCACAGATATACAGTCTGTTGGTCACAGATATACAGTCTGTTGGTCACAGATATACAGTCTGTTGGTCACAGATATACAGTCTGTTGGTCACAGATATACAGTCTGTTGGTCACAGATATACAGTCTGTTGGTCACAGATATACAGTCTGTTGGTCACAGATATACAGTCTGTTGGTCACAGATATACAGTCTGTTGGTCACAGATATACAGTCTGTTGGTCACAGATATACAGTCTGTTGGTCACAGATACACACTACATGACTGGGAATACAGTCTGTTGGTCACAGATATACACTACATGACTGGGAATACAGTCTGTTGGTCACAGATATACACTACATGACTGGGAATACAGTCTGTTGGTCACAGATATACACTACATGACCAAAAGTATGTGAACACCTGCTCGTCGAACATCTCATTCCAAAATCATCTGCATTAATTAATATCCCCCCCCCCTTGCTGCTATAACAGCATTCACTCTTCTGGGAAGGCTTTCCACTAGATGTTGGAACATTGCTGCTATAACAGCCTCCACTCTTCTGGGAAGGCTTTCCACTAGATGTTGGAACATTGCTGCTATAACAGCCTCCACTCTTCTGGGAAGGCTTTCCACTAGATGTTGGAACATTGCTGCTATAACAGCCTCCACTCTTCTGGGAAGGCTTTCCACTAGATGTTGGAACACTGCTGCTATAACAGCCTCCACTCTTCTGGGAAGGCTTTCCACTAGATGTTGGAACATTGCTGCTATAACAGCCTCCGCTCTTCTGGGAAGGCTTTCCACTAGATGTTGGTACATTGCTGCTATAATAGCCTCCACTCTTCTGGGAAGGCTTTCCACTAGATGTTGGAACATTGCTGCTATAACAGCCTCCACTCTTCTGGGAAGGCTTTCCACTAGATGTTGAAACATTGCTGCAGGGACTTGCTTCTACTCAGCCTCGAGCATTAGTGAGGTCAGGTACTGATGTTGGGCGATGAGGCCTGGCTCGCAGTCGGCGTTCCAATTCATCCCAAAGGTATTGGATGTCATTGTATTCTGTAGCGTTAAGATTTCCCTTTACTGGAACTAACAGCCTCGGACCATTATTCCTCCTCCACCAAACTTTACAGTTGGTACCATGCATTGGGGAAGGTAACGTTCTCCTGGCATCCACCAAACTTTACAGTTGGTACAATGCATTGGGGAAGGTAACGTTCTCCTGGCATCCGGCAAACTTTACAGTTGGTACCATGCATTGGGGAAGGTAACGTTCTCCTAGCATCCACCAAACTTTACAGTTGGTACCATGCATTGGGGAAGGTAACGTTCTCCTGGCATCCACCAAACTTTACAGTTGGTACCATGCATTGGGGAAGGTAACGTTCTCCTAGCATCCGCCAAACCCAGATTTGGCTGTCGGACTGCCAGATGGTGAAGTGTGATTCCGCACTATTTTATACTACAGCCCTATATAGTGCACTATTTTATACTACAGCCCTATTCCCTATATATATATATATATATATATATATGCCATTTAGCAGACGCTTTTATCCAAAGCGACTTAGTCATGTGTGCATACATTCTACGTATATATTACATTACAGCCCTATTCCATGTATAGTGCACTAGGTTTATATAGGGAATAGAATGGCATTTGGGATGCAGTCAAGCTGTCAGAGTTCAGGGTAGAGACTAGGATGTGTTTACACAACTCTCTCCTGCTTCCTCATCTCATCATTTAATGAGCTGCTTGGAACCACATAAAAAACAACGAAGAATCAGAGAGAAAATGGCCCAAATGACCCTGATCTGGTTCTGTCCTGAAATAGCCTGCTGCCCTGACCTCTCCCTGGCCTGCGCGAGGGGCTGTGACAGCAGTGACCTCAGTGTAGACGGGTCAGGTTTCATCTGGTTGGTTGATAAGACAGACGTTGGGACGAGAACAGTCCAGGAATTTAAAAATTATAGCGGGAACAGGGTGAGAAGTCTTTTCTTTAAAAAATTGTTTTGAGAGAAAGAGAGAAAGGGAGCGAGTTACAGAGAGAAAGAGCGCGAGAGAGAGAGAGTGGGTGACTGAGTGACTTTGAAAAAGGGAGAGGGAGAGAGGGAGAGAGGGAGAGAGGGAGAGAGGGAGAGAGGGAGGGAGAGACTTTGAAAGAGAGAGAGAGGGAGAGACTTTGAAAGAGAGAGAGAGGGAGAGACTTTGAAAGAGAGAGAGAGGGAGAGACTTTGAAAGAGAGAGAGAGGGAGAGACTTTGAAAGAGAGAGAGAGGGAGAGACTTTGAAAGAGAGAGAGAGGGAGAGACTTTGAAAGAGAGAGAGAGGGAGAGACTTTGAAAGAGAGAGAGAGGGAGAGACTTTGAAAGAGAGAGAGAGAGACTTTGAAAGAGAGAGAGAGGGAGAGACTTTGAAAGAGAGAGAGAGGGAGAGACTTTGAAAGAGAGAGAGAGGGAGAGACTTTGAAAGAGAGAGAGAGGGAGAGACTTTGAAAGAGAGAGAGAGGGAGAGACTTTGAAAGAGAGAGAGAGGGAGAGACTTTGAAAGAGAGAGAGAGAGAGAGGGCGAAGGGGTGACAGAGTGACTTTGAAAAAGAGAGAGAGATCTGTTTACCATTTCCAATGTGTTAACAACTTCCAGGCTTCTAAATGCTTGACCTTCAGGAAATAACTTGTAGTTTACACACTGTGTTCAAAGCCCTGTTCTCTGCCAGCGCTGTACACTACATTTACATCAATATTTACACAAGGAAGTGGAGTCCTTATGTCTGAAGCTCCCTGGATAATTAGCATAATAATTCAAGCCACCCCTGTATGATGAGCAATCATGAGGACAAGGTAACGGTCAAACAAGAAGAGGGCCTAGGAGACACATACAGGCATGGTGTAGGAGTGGGCTTTTCAGAGAGCTTTACACTACACAAACAAGCAGAGGGCCTAGGAGAAACATACAGGCGTGGTGTAGGAGTGGGCTTTTCAGAGAGCTGTACACTACACAAACAAGCAGAGGGCCTAGGAGAAACATACAGGCGTGGTGTAGGAGTGGGCTTTTCAGAGAGCTGTACACTACACAAACAAGCAGAGGGCCTAGGAGAAACATACAGGCATGGTGTAGGAGTGGGCTTTTCAGAGAGCTGTACACTACACAAACAAGCAGAGGGCCTAGGAGTGGGCTTTTCAGAGAGCTGTACACTACACAAACAAGCAGAGGGCCTAGGAGTGGGCTTTTCAGAGAGCTGTACACTACACAAACAAGCAGAGGGCCTAGGAGTGGGCTTTTCAGAGAGCTGTACACTACACAAACAAGCAGAGGGCCTAGGAGTGGGCTTTTCAGAGAGCTGAACACAACAAGTCTGGTGCAACTCTCTCCCTGGCCTGGCTGGCATTAGAAGCAGTGTTCTAGAACACCAGGGAGGTAGGGGAGGGAGGGCCTAGGAGAGGTGGGGAGGGCCTAGGAGAAGTGGGGGGGCTAGGAGAGGTGGGGGGGGCTAGGAGAGGTGGGGGGGCTCGGAGAGGCAGCAGCCACACACAAGTCTAAGATCACCATTTACAATGCCAAGCGCCGGCTGGAGGGGTGTAAAGCTCGCCGCCATTGGACTCTGGAACAGTGGAAACGCGTTCTCTGTTATCACTAACCTCGATATAGACTTCATCTCTGACTCAGCTATTCCACTGTTCATATCGGACCATAATCCTTTGCTCCATGGGCTACCAAAACACTGTAGACGTGGGATGATGAGGTGGGGTGAAATTGGAGGCGAAGAGAGAACCGAATGGCGCTCCCCCTCCGTTCGATTGGCCAATGTCCAGTCACTCAGAAATTAGATGGATGAGCGTCGTCCGAGAGTCTTCTATCAGAAAGACTTGAACAATATAATATCTTAGTGATACGTGGCTGGATGATGACTCTCTGCACGTTGTACTCTGTGGATTCTCCATGAGTGGATGGATGATGACGCTCTGCACGTTGTACCCTGTGGATTCTCCATGAGTGGATGGATGATGACTCTCTGCACGTTGTACCCTGTGGATTCTCCATGAGTGGATGGATGATGACTCTCTGCACGTTGTACCCTGTGGATTCTCCATGAGTGGATGGATGATGACTCTCTGCACGTTGTACTCTGTGGATTCTCCATGAGTGGCAGGACGATGACTCTCTGCACGTTGTACTCTGTGGATTCTCCATGAGTGGATGGATGATGACTCTCTGCACGTTGTACTCTGTGGATTCTCCATGAGTGGCTGGATGATGACTCTCTGCACGTTGTACTCTGTGGATTCTCCATGAGTGGCTGGATCGGACGACGACTTCTTCTTTTTTTCCATAAATAACTGGTTTGCTGCTTCAAGTTTGAAGGAAACATTTTGCTTTTGATCTTCTGGTTTTAAATGCTGGGTGATTTCAGACCGTCCCACCTCACGTCTACCAACACATCTCCTGTACCCCTATGAGGCCTTAACTCCAGACCACCTGTATCCTACCAACACATCTCCTGTTAAAACCCCAGACCACCTGTATCCTACCAACACATCTCCTGTTAAAACTCCAGACCACCTGTATCCTACCAACACATCTCCTGTTGAAACCCCAGATCACCTGTATCCTACCAACACATCTCCTGTTAAAACCCCAGACCACCTGTATCCTACCAACACATCTCCTGTGCCCCTATGGGGTGTTAAAACCCCAGACCACCTGTATCCTACCAACACATCTCCTGTGCCCCTATGGGGCCTTAACTCCAGACCACCTGTATCCTACCAACACATCTCCTGTGCCCCTATGGGGTGTTAAAACCCCAGACCACCTGTATCCTACCAACACATCTCATGTTAAAACCCCAGACCCCCTCACGTCTACCAACACATCTCCTGTTAAAACTCCAGACCACCTGTATCCTACCAACAGAAACTCATTCAAGGCACTCCCTCATCCTCCCTTCGGCCAATCTTACCGTGACTCCATTCTCCTGCTTCCTGTTTACAAACAAAAGCTTCAACAGGACGTACCAGTGACGCACTCCAATACAGAAGTGGTCCGACAAAGCCGACCCGCTTACAATGAACGTGACACATACAAGAAGTCTCCGACCTCCGAGTCTTCAAACCTGTCGGAAGGCAGTATAGGAGGAAAAAGGCTTCCTATTACACCGACTATGAAGCTTGTCGTATATGTGACTGGGTCTGTCAGACGGTAACGAATTACAAAGGGAAACCATGAAGCCGTGGACCCATGGACACAACTCCCAAACGAGCTACATGTCTTTCTATGCTCTCTCTGAGGAGATGTCTTTTCTATGCTCTCTCTGAGGAGATGTCTTTCTATGCTCTCTCTGAGGAGATGTCTTTCTATGCTCTCTCTGAGGAGATGTCTTTCTATGCTCTCTCTGAGGAGATGTCTTTCTATGCTCTCTCTGAGGAGATGTCTTTCTATGCTCTCTCTGAGGAGATGTCTTTCTATGCTCTCTCTGAGGAGATGTCTTTCTATGCTCTCTCTGAGGAGATGTCTTTCTATGCTCTCTCTGAGGAGATGTCTTTCTATGCTCTCTCTGAGGAGATGTCTTTCTATGCTCTCTCTGAGGAGATGTCTTTCTATGCTCTCTCTGAGGAGATGTCTTTCTATGCTCTCTCTGAGGAGATGTCTTTCTATGCTCTCTCTGAGGAGATGTCTTTCTATGCTCTCTCTGAGGAGATGTCTTTCTATGCTCTCTCTGAGGAGATGTCTTTCTATGCTCTCTCTGAGGAGATGTCTTTCTATGCTCTCTCTGAGGAGATGTCTTTCTATGCTCTCTCTGAGGAATATAACACTGTGCCTTGTGTGAAAGAGCCCCTGCTTTTCCTGACGACTGTGTGATCTCGCTCTCCGTGGCCGATGTGAGCAAAACATTTAAACAGGTTAACAATCAATCAATCACATTTATTGAAATCCCTTCTTATATCAGCTGATGTCACAAAGCGCTGTACAGAAACTCAGCCTAAAACCCAAACAGGAAGCAGTGCAGGTGTAGAAGCACGGTGGCTAGGACAAAACTCCCTAGAAATGCCAGAACCTAGGAAGAAACCTAGAGAGGAACCAGGCTAGAAACTCCCTAGAAAGGCCACAACCTAGGAAGAAACCTAGAGAGGAACCAGGCTAGGAAACTCCCTAGAAAGGCCACAACCTAGGAAGAAACCTAGAGAGGAACCAGGCTAGGAAACTCCCTAGAAAGGCCACAACCTAGGAAGAAACCTAGAGAGGAACCAGGCTAGGAAACTCCCTAGAAAGGCCAAAACCTAAGAAGAAACCTAGAGAGGAACCAGGCTAGGAAAACCTCCCTAGAAACGTCGCCGTGCCAGATGGAATACCAGGGCGGGTTTTCAAAGCATCCGCTGACCTTCTACAGACATATTTACTCTCTCGTTGTCCAAGTCTGTCATCCCAACATGTATCAACCTGACCGCCATTGTCCCTGTTCCCAAGAGCTCCAAGGTAGCTCCTACCTGAATGACGATCGCCCTGTAGCACTCGTGTATAATAAGGAAGTGGTTTGAAAGGCTGGTCATGAAGCACCATCATCCCAGACACCCCAGACCCATTCCTATTCGTATATCCGCCCTAACAGATCCACAGATAGTTTTATCTCAACTACCCTCTACCACCTGGACAAGAAGGGTCATAACTATGTGAGATTACTGTTCATTGACTACAGCTCAGCGTTCAACACCATAGTCCCCTCCAAGCTCATCACTAAGCTAAGGTCCCTGGAACGTGCTTTTACACCTGCATTGCTAGATGGTCCTCTCTCTTTACAGTAAGCCCTCTCTGTTCTGTAGCTATATGGTCCTCTCTTTACAGTAAGCACTCTCTGTAGCTATATGGTCCTCTCTCTTTACAATAAGCCCTCTCTGTTCTGTAGCTATATGGTCCTCTCTCTTTACAATAAGCCCTCTCTGTTCTGTAGCTATATGGTCCTCTTTACAGTAAGTCCTCTCTGTTCTGTGACTATATATATATGCCATTTAGCAGACGCTTTTATCCAACTGACTATATGGTCTCTCTTTACAGTAAGCCCTCTCTGTTCTGTGACTATATGGTCCTCTCTTTACAGTAAGCCCTCTCTGTTCTGTGACTATATGGTCCTCTTTACAGTAAGCCCTCTCTGTTCTGTGACTATATGGTCTCTTTACAGTAAGCCCTCTCTGTTCTGTGACTATATGGTCCTCTCTTTACAGTAAGCCCTCTCTGTTCTGTGACTATATGGTCTCTCTTTACAGTAAGCCCTCTCTGTTCTGTAGCTAGATGGTCCTCTCTCTTTACAGTAAGCCCTCTCTGTTCTGTAGCTAGATGGTCCTCTCTCTTTACAGTAAGCCCTCTCTGTTCTGTAGCTAGATGGTCATCTCTCTTTACAGTAAGCCCTCTCTGTTCTGTAGCTATATGGTCCTCTCTCTTTACAGTAAGCACTCTCTGTAGCTATATGGTCCTTTCTCTTTACAGTAAGCCCTCTCTGTTCTGTGACTATATGGTCTCTCTTTACAGTAAGCCCTCTCTGTTCTGTAGCTAGATGGTCCTCTCTCTTTACAGTAAGCCCTCTCTGTTCTGTGACTATATGGTCCTCTCTTTACAGTAAGTACTCTCTGTTCTGTGACTATATGGTCCTCTCTTTACAGTAAGTCCTCTCTGTTCTGTAGCTAGATGTATTACAGACAGATGGTGTGTAGCCTACTGAGATGTCTGTTATATTGGTGGTCTTCAGAGGTGACTGTAGGCTGGGTCTGTATTACAGACAGATGGTGTCTAGCCTACTGAGATGTCTGTTATATTGGTGGTCTTCAGAGGTGACTGTAGGCTGGGTCTGTATTACAGACAGATTTTGTCTAGCCTACTGAGATGTCTGTTATATTGGTGGTCTTCAGAGGTGACTGTAGGCTGGGTCTGTATTACAGACAGATTTTGTCTAGCCTACTGAGATGTCTGTTATATTGGTGGTCTTCAGAGGTGACTGTAGGCTGGGTCTGTATTACAGACAGATGTTGTCTAGCTTAGTGAAAGGTGCTCAACCAGTGTGCTCCAGGAAGAACAACATGGCCCTCCCTGACACAGGCTAAAGGTCAGGTCGAGGGCGGTAATTGTCCAGCTGGGATTTAGATTGGACGCTGACACTCTGACTCTAATTCATTGTGGCCACTGATTGGTGCGTGACTCTCAGAGCTTCACGGAAGTTCTAGAATAGATTCCAGAATTCCACAGCAGGCATCATCGTTCTGGGGGAGGGGAGCAGGGGTTTCCAGGGGCGACGGGTTACCAGGGGCGACAGGTGATGGGGTCAGAATGCAGTTGAATGATTTGCCTTCGCAGCCACATGCAGTGCCTTGACAGATCTTCACAAAGTCAAATTGTATTTGTCACCTGTGCTGAAAACAACAGGTACATTGTACACAGGTACAAACACTACCATTCTTACAAATGGACAATAAACATAGTTTCCTACCACCTATTCTATACCTTACAGTGAAATACCTTACAGTGAAAAGCTTGCTCATGAGCCCTTAACCAACAATGCAGTTTTAAGAAGAAAAAAACATCTGTGCTATATGCAGGGTGTGTTGAGGCTATATACAGGGTATTACGGTACAGAGTCAATGTGGAGACTATATACAGGGTATTACGGTACAGAGTCAATGTGGAGACTATATACAGGGTATTACGGTACAGAGTCAATGTGGAGGCTATGTACAGGGTGTTACGGTACAGAGTCAATGTGGAGGCTATGTACAGGGTGTTACGGTACAGAGTCAATGTGGAGGCTATGTACAGGGTGTTACGGTACAGAGTCAATGTGGAGGCTATATACAGGGTATTACGGTACAGAGTCAATGTGGAGGCTATATACAGGGGGTACCGGTACAGAGTCAATGTGGAGACTATATACAGGGGGTACCGGTACAGTGTCAATGTGGAGACTATATACAGGGGGGTACCGGTACAGAGTCAATGTGGAGGCTATATACAGGGTGTTACCGGTACAGAGTCAATGTGGAGGCTATATACAGGGGGGTACCGGTACAGAGTCAATGTGGAGGCTATATACAGGGGGGTACCGGTACAGAGTCAATGTGGAGGCTATATACAGGGGGTACCGGTACAGAGTCGATGTGGAGGCTATATACAGGGGGTACTGGTACAGAGTCAATGTGGAGACTATATACAGGGTGTTACCGGTACAGAGTCAATGTGGAGGCTATATACAGGGGGTTACGGTACAGAGTCAATGTGGAGGCTATATACAGGGGGTTACCGGTACAGAGTCAATGTGGAGGCTATATACAGGGGGTACCGGTACAGAGTCAATGTGGAGGCTATATACAGGGGGTACCGGTACAGAGTCAATGTGGAGGCTATATACAGGGGGTACCGGTACAGAGTCAATGTGGAGGCTATATACAGGGGGTTACCGGTACAGTGTCAATGTGGAGACTATATACAGGGGGGTACCGGTACAGAGTCAATGTGGAGGCTATATACAGGGTGTTACCGGTACAGAGTCAATGTGGAGGCTATATACAGGGGGTACCGGTACAGAGTCAATGTGGAGGCTATATACAGGGGGTACCGGTACAGAGTCAATGTGGAGGCTATATACAGGGGGTACCGGTACAGAGTCAATGTGGAGGCTATATACAGGGGGTACCGGTACAGAGTCAATGTGGAGGCTATATACAGGGGGTACCGGTACAGAGTCAATGTGGAGGCTATATACAGGGGGTACCGGTACAGAGTCAATGTGGAGGCTATATACAGGGGGGTACCGGTACAGAGTCAATGTGGAGGCTATATACAGGGGGGTACCGGTACAGAGTCAATGTGGAGGCTATATACAGGGGTTACTGGTGTCGAAGTAATTGAGATAATATGTACATGTAGGTAGTTATTAAAGTGACTATGCATAGATAATAACAGAGGAGCAGCAGCAGCATAGAAGTGACCTGCCCATGCAAATAGTCTAGGTAGTCATTTGATTAGCTGTACATGAGTCTTATGGCTTGGGGGTAGAAGCTGTTTAGAAGCCTCTTGGACCTAGATTTGGCGCTCCGGTACCACTTGCCATGTGGTAACAGAGAGAACAGTCTAATGACTTGGGTGGTTGGAGTCTTTGACAATTTATAGGGCTCTGACACCGCCTGGTATAGAGGTCCTGGATGGCAGGAAGCTTTGCCTCGGTGATGTACTGGGTCGTAAGCACTACCCTCTGTAGTGCCTTGTGGTCGGAGGCTGAGCAGTTGCCATACCAGGCAGTGATTCAACCCGTCAGGATGCTCTCGATGGTGCAGATGTAAAACCTTTTGAGGATCTGAGGACCCATGAGGATCAGCGGTTTTTATTTTATTTTACCTTTATTTTACTAGGCAAGTCGGTTAAGAACAAATTCTTATTTTCAATGACTGCCTAGGAACAGTGGGTTAACTGCCTGTTCAGGGGCAGAACGACAGATTTTGTACCTTGTCAGCTCGGGGGTTTGAACTTGCAACCTTTCGGTTACTAGTCCAATGCTATAACCACTAGGCTACCCTGCCGCCCCAAGGATGTTGAGGATGTGTTGTTACCTACCCTTGGGTCGGCCAATCAGGAAGTGCAGGTTCCAGTTGCAGAGGGAGGTGTTTAGTCCCATGGTCCTTAGCGATGAGCTTTGAGGGCACTTTGGTGTTGAACGCTGTGCTGTAGTCAATGAATAGCATTCTCACATAGCTGTTCCCTTTGTCCAGGTAGGAAAGGGTAGCGTGGAGTGCAATAGAGATTGTATCATCTGTGGATCTGTTGGGGCGGTATGTGAATTGGAGTGGGTCTAGGGTTTCTGGGATGATGGTGTTGATGTGAGCCATGACCAGCCTTTCAAAGAATTTCATGGCAACAGACGTGAGTGCTACGGGTTGGTAGTCATTTAGGCAGGTTACCTTACTGTTCTTGGTCACAGGGACTGTGGTGGTCTGCTTGAAACATGTTAGTATTATGGACTCGGTCAGGGAGAGGTTGAAAATGGCAGTGAAGACAGTTGCCAGTTGGTCAGCGAACGCTCACATTACCCGTCCTGGTAAACCATCTGGCCCTGCGGCCTTGTGAGTGTTGACTTGTTTAAAGCTCTTCCTCTCATCGGCTGCGGAGACCGTGATCACAGTCTTCTGGAACAGCTAGTGCTCTCATGCATGTTTCAGTGTTACTTGCCTCGAAGTTAGCATAGAAGTTATTTAGCTCCTCTGGTAGACTCGTGTCACAGGGCAGCTCTCGACTGAGTCATATTTATCAACGAGTAATAGTTGATCAGTATAGGTTAGTTTTCTCTAAGTACAGGGCCCATTTCAGGGATGTTAGAGAAGAGGGCTGGGTTCATGTGAAACTATAGCTAGGTCATAGTAACATGGTTTAGCTACACTGAAGATGACCACTGGTCGGGCACTAATCTGTTATGGTCGACATTGTATGTAGCCTAGTGGTTAGAGCGTTGGGCACGTAACGGAATGGTTGCTGGTTTGAAGGTACAAATCTGTCGTTCTGCTCCTGAACAAGGCAGTTAACCCACTGTTCCCCGGTAGGCCGTCATTGTAAATAAGAATTTGTTCTTAACTGACTTGCCTAGTTAAAGGTTAAATATTTACATATCTTAAATGGTGATTTTTCTGTTGAAATCAGCCTTTGTATTGCCTTTCTGTGGCTGTTTTGTGACCAGTTTGTCCTCTTCATTCCAGCGTGCAACACAGAGGTGGAGAAGGTGTGTAAAGTGTCGTCTGAAGATCACCTACAGCCCTTCAAGGACAAGATGGAGGAATTCCTCAGCCAAGGTAGGAGAGAAAACACTACTATGGACACACACACACAGTCCTATTTTCCCCCGAACCCTAAACGTAACCCGAACCCTAAACGTAACCCGAACCCTAAACGTAACCCTAAAGCCTAAAATATCATTTTAACATATTCAGGAAACAAAAAAAGCCCTCGAGTTTTGTTATCTAACCTTGTCAGAACATTCTGGTAATATAGGAAACATGTGTATACACATACACATACACACAACACACACACACCTCAACCTGATGCCAAGCAGTGTGGACCACACCTCAACCTGATGCCAAGCAGTGTGGACCACACCTCAACCTGATGCCAAGCAGTGTGGACCACACCTCAACCTGATGCCAAGCAGTGTGGACCACACCTCAACCTGATGCCAAGCAGTGTGGACCACACCTCAACCTGATGCCAAGCAGTGTGGACGACACCTCAACCTGATGCCAAGCAGTGTGGACGACACCTCAACCTGATGCCAAGCAGTGTGGACGACACCTCAACCTGATGCCAAGCAGTGTGGACGACACCTCAACCTGATGCCAAGCAGTGTGGACGACACCTCAACCTGATGCCAAGCAGTGTGGACGACACCTCAACCTGATGCCAAGCAGTGTGGACGACACCTCAACCTGATGCCAAGCAGTGTGGACGACACCTCAACCTGATGCCAAGCAGTGTGGACGACACCTCAACCTGATGCCAAGCAGTGTGGACGACACCTCAACCTGATGCCAAGCAGTGTGGACGACACCTCAACCTGATGCCAAGCAGTGTGGACGACACCTCAACCTGATGCCAAGCAGTGTGGACGACACCTCAACCTGATGCCAAGCAGTGTGGACGACACCTCAACCTGATGCCAAGCAGTGTGGACGACACCTCAACCTGATGCCAAGCAGTGGACGACACCTCAACCTGATGCCAAGCAGTGTGGACGACACCTCAACCTGATGCCAAGCAGTGTGGACGACACCTCAACCTGATGCCAAGCAGTGTGGACGACACCTCAACCTGATGCCAAGCAGTGTGGACGACACCTCAACCTGATGCCAAGCAGTGTGGACGACACCTCAACCTGATGCCAAGCAGTGTGGACGACACCTCAACCTGATGCCAAGCAGTGTGGACGACACCTCAACCTGATGCCAAGCAGTGTGGACGACACCTCAACCTGATGCCAAGCAGTGACGCCTCAACCTGATGCCAAGCAGTGACGCCTCAACCTGATGCCAAGCAGTGACGCCTCAACCTGATGCCAAGCAGTGACGCCTCAACCTGATGCCAAGCAGTGACGCCTCAACCTGATGCCAAGCAGTGACGCCTCAACCTGATGCCAAGCAGTGACGCCTCAACCTGATGCCAAGCAGTGACGACTCAACCTGATGCCAAGCAGTGACGACTCAACCTGATGCCAAGCAGTGACGCCTCAACCTGATGCCAAGCAGTGACGCCTCAACCTGATGCCAAGCAGTGACGCCTCAACCTGATGCCACGCAGTGTGTTCTGCCAATGATAGGATCGTATTAAATATTCTTCAGAAGCATGCATCCTTGTGACTGGACAAACCCGACGACGAGGAGCTTCATGCCAACTTGAATGTCCATTAGACGTGTCACGTCCCCATTTTAATTTCCATTGTTTTCATGGCATCTCGTTAAAATTGTCTGACTAATATATTGTTATTGTTGACAACACTGATGTTTCAATGATGCCACGTTATTGGTCCACTGAGGGAGAGTTTCATTGTGTAATGATTTTACTGAGTTACATTTACTGATTATATGAACTGTAAATTAATTTATGGAATTCACATGACTGGGCAGGGGTGCAGCCATGGGGTGGGCCTGGGAGGGCACAGGGGAGCTAGGCCCACCCACTTGGCAGCCAGGCCCACCCACTTGGCAGCCAGGCCCACCCACTTGGCAGCCAGGCCCACCCACTTGGCAGCCAGGCCCACCCACTTGGCAGCCAGGCCCACCCACTTGGCAGCCAGGCCCACCTACTTGGCAGCCAGGCCCACCTACTTGGCAGCCAGGCCCACCCACTTGGCAGCCAGGCCCACCCACAGGGGAGCCAGGCCCACCCACAGGGGAGCCAGGCCCACCCACAGGGGAGCCAGGCCCACCCACAGGGGAGCCAGGCCCACCCACAGGGGAGCTAGGCCCACCCAATCAGAAATTGGTTTCCCCCACAAAAGGGCTTGCTCCAGACATAAATAGTCCTCAGCACCCCCCCCCCCCCTCCCCCCCTCAGACGGTCCCGCTGATGAGGAAGTCGGATGTGGAGGTACCGGGGCTGGCGAGCTGCAAGTGGTCTGCTGCTGTGACGTCACTTGGACAAACTGCAGATTATGTTGGAGAAACATTGGATTTCTATTGTTGTTTTTTTGGTTCAGTGGAGAGATTGATCTGAACTGGTTGTTTAATCTCACCCAGTGGACTTCACATTATTGACTTCTTGATGATCTTCCCCTGAAACTAATTCCAAATTCCTCACATTCATTACCTCCCCCCTGTTTTCTAAAGGAAATGATATGCACTGAAAGAAAATCACTGAGCAGCCATTTCACTGAGCAGCCATTTCACTGAGCAGCCATTTCACTGAGCAGCCATTTCACTGAGCAGCCATTTCACTGAGCAGCCATTTCACTGAGCAGCCATTTCACTGAGCAGTAATGTCACCTATTGAGAGGCATTATAAATCAAAGTGACTCTGGTATCCTGCTTGATTGTCGTGGCAGACTATTCCGGGCTCAGAGCTGTCGTGGTTTGGGTTATCTGGATGTGATTAGCCCGGACCAGTAAGAACCCAGCGCCACTTATTAAAGGGAAAGCTCCACCCCGAAAACAATATTTTGGTATTTGATTCATTAGTCCATTGTTGATATCGTCTCAAAATGTTTTTCTTGTCAGCACCCAAGTTTTCAAAATATTTAACTTTCGAAATACAGAAATCATCCCCGTATGATGCATTTTGTTGCATAATTTGATGCTGCGTTTTGAATCATATGAATCCATGGTTTCTGTATTCTGGAAGTTACATTCCTTCACATGAGTGTAGACAAGCAAAACATTTTGGGATGATGTCAACAATGGACGTATGAAACAAATTCCCAAAGAGTTTTTGGATGGCGTTTTCCTTTATCATGGTGGATAAACGCCTCGACCATTGACGTTCCGTCCACCATGAGAGGTTTCGGTAACCTTCCATGGCCATTCATCTTTGCCTGTGACCCGTGAGGACCTCAGGGTCTGGGGTGTCGGGCATTAACCCCTGAGCTTGTCTGCCACCCCCACTCCCCCCCCCTTCCACCTCTCACGCCGAGAACCTCACTGCTGCAGGCTGCTGTGTCACTCTCCATTCAGCTTCACGGTGGAATCTCTCTTTTTACCCACAACTGGGATCAATTTGTCAGAGAGCACCCCTGGCACTGACCCCTGATACCCCAGGAAGACCCCACTGCAACCCCTAATGCCCCTAACGGAGACCCTACTTCCCCAGATCTCCCACTACCAGAGCCACCGGTACCATGGCTAACTGCACTCTAACGAACAGTTATTCAGGAACCTCCAAGTGGTTCGTAGGCTAATGTATGACAGCACCCACACACTTTACATTGAAATGGGAATCTAAATGGTTGCTTTGTCTTGGGGCAGATCTCCCTGACTGGGAGGAGAAGGTTGTCTTGGGGCAGATCTCCCTGACTGGGAGGAGAAGGTTGTCTTGGGGTAGGTCTCCCTGACTGGGAGGAGAAGGTTGTCTTGGTAGGTCTCCCTGACTGGGAGGAGAAGGTTGTCTTGGCAGGTCTCCCTGACTGGGAGGAGAAGGTTGTCTTGGGGCAGGTCTCCCTGACTGGGAGAAGGTTGTCTTGGGGCAGGTCTGCCTGACCGGGAGGCCGAGGTGGTCTGCCTGACCGGGAGGCCGAGGTGGTCTGCCTGACCGGGAGGCCGAGGTGGTCTGCCTGACCGGGAGGCCGAGGTGGTCTGCCTGACCGGGAGGCCGAGGTGGTCTGCCTGACCGGGAGGCCGAGGTGGTCTGCCTGACCGGGAGGCCGAGGTGGTCTGCCTGACCGGGAGGCCGAGGTGGTCTGCCTGACCGGGAGGCCGAGGTGGTCTGCCTGACCGGGAGGCCGAGGTGGTCTGCCTGACCGGGAGGCCGAGGTGGTCTGCCTGACCGGGAGGCCGAGGTGGTCTGCCTGACCGGGAGGCCGAGGTGGTCTGCCTGACCGGGAGGCCGAGGTGGTCTGCCTGACCGGGAGGCCGAGGTGGTCTGCCTGACCGGGAGGCCGAGGTGGTCTGCCTGACCGGGAGGCCGAGGTGGTCTGCCTGACCGGGAGGCCGAGGTGGTCTGCCTGACCGGGAGGCCGATAGGATGGTTTAGTGAGGGACCACAGAGATCTTATTGTTCACTATGTCAATAGGTTCCACCTGTAGACCAATAGGATTGTGTAGTGAGGGACCACAGATCTTATTGTTCACTGTACAGTACCAGTCAAAAGTTTGGACTGACCAAGTCATTCAAAGATTTTAGTTTATTTTTATGATTTTCTTAATTGTAGAATAATACTGAATAACTATGAAATAACACATATGGAATCATGTAGTAACCAAAAAAGTGTTAAACAAATCTAAATATATTTTAAACTCTTTAAAGTAGCCACCCTGTGCCTTGACAACTTTGCACACTCTTGGCATTCTGTCAACTACTACCCTCGTTGAGAGACGAGGCTGTTCTGAGACCTGTCAACTACTAACCAACTACTATCATGACTGAGAGACGAGGCTGTTCTGAGACCTGTCAACTACTACCCTGACTGAGAGACTAGGCTGTTCTGAGACCTGTCAACTACTATCCTGACTGAGAGACTAGGCTGTTCTGAGACCTGTCAACTACTATCCTGACTGAGAGACTAGGCTGTTCTGAGACCTGTCAACTACTATCCTGACTGAGAGATGAGGCTGTTCTGAGACCTGTCAACTACTATCCTGACTGAGAGATGAGGCTGTTCTGAGACCTGTCAACTACTACCCTGACTGAGAGACTAGGCTGTTCTGAGACCTGTCAACTACTATCCTGACTGAGAGACTAGGCTGTTCTGAGACC
Source organism: Oncorhynchus gorbuscha (assembly GCF_021184085.1). Classification (NCBI taxonomy): domain Eukaryota; kingdom Metazoa; phylum Chordata; class Actinopteri; order Salmoniformes; family Salmonidae; genus Oncorhynchus; species Oncorhynchus gorbuscha. The sequence continues at coordinate 73,461 of NW_025746916.1, forward strand.
TGTCAACTACTATCCTGACTGAGAGACTAGGCTGTTCTGAGACCCGTCAACTACTATCCTGACTGAGAGACTTGGCTGTTCTGAGACCTGTCAACTACTATCCTGACTGAGAGACTAGGCTGTTCTGAGACCCGTCAACTACTATCCTGACTGAGAGACTAGGCTGTTCTGAGACCCGTCAACTACTATCCTGACTGAGAGACTTGGCTGTTCTGAGACCTGTCAACTACTATCCTGACTGAGAGACTAGGCTGTTCTGAGACCCGTCAACTACTATCCTGACTGAGAGACTTGGCTGTTCTGAGACCTGTCAACTACTATCCTGACTGAGAGACTAGGCTGTTCTGAGACCCGTCAACTACTATCCTGACTGAGAGACTAGGCTGTTCTGAGACCTGTCAACTACTGAGTAACGAGCGATCCTACTTACAATAACCACTGTTGTCTTTCATGTTTTCTGTCTTGCAGCTAAATCTGACCTGGAGGTCCAGGAGACGCAGCTCAGTGACACTCACAAGTTGTAAGGAACCGTTTCAATGCAGTCATCTGTACCTACCACTTTCAGATACATTTACCAGTTCTATACCCACTGGGCAATGGTTGAATCAACGTTGTTGAATCATTGAAATGACGTGGAACCAACGTGGAATAGACGTTGAGTTGATGTCTATGCCCAGTGGGTAGAAATGAAGTTGTGTGTGTGTGTGTGTTTTCTTCTGAGTTTAAGCAAACAGTGTTGTCATCCAATATAGCAGCATATTTTGACAGTTTGGAATAAAGTAGAGTTTTTAGCTAGTAAAGCTCTATATTTTGACAGTTTGGAATAAAGTAGTGTTTAGCTAGTAAAGCTCTATATTTTGGGAAACCCTATTTAATGAATACCTCATATGAAACATGAAACAGTGTAAAGTATTTATTCCTACATTCCTACAGTTGTAAAACACATTCTATCTTTATGTTTCGTTTCCTCCGTCTCCATTGGTTGTTCCATAACAGTGTTGTTGTTGTTGTTGTTGTTGTAGGTTCCTGGAGTTGACGGTGTTCTACCAGGTGAAGGCTAAGATGGGAGAGAAGGAGGTTTCCCCCCACACCTTCTTCTCCGTGTGGCACGACTTCTCTTCCGACTTTAAAGACCTGTGGAAAAAGGAGAACAAGATGATCCTACAGGAAAGGTACCAACCAGTCCTGTGTTTTTATCAACCAGATGTTTTAAATTAGATCATGAGTTTTATTATGTACAGGTTACTATGTTAGAATTGAAGACTGTGCTTTGTCTCACTGAAACTAATTGAGACCGGTTGGTTACTTTCCAGGAATCAGAAATGCATCAGGATTGACTTGTTGGATACATGATGCTCTTCAGGGCGTTGTGGGGCGTTGTGGGGCTTGATAGGAGTCATCTACTCTGTCATCACTGCTGACCTTTCTACCAGCTTGACTCTGCTAGGTCTTCAGTGTAGAGAATCATTGTACCATCTAAACCGCTGTAAATTAAATGTATTTCTCATAACAAAAATATTGTATTTTCAGCTGTTTGAAGCTGGTGTTAAAAATAGAGCAGAAATAGAGCAGATCTACCCGCTTCTTAGACTTGTTTTCAATTAGAACGACAGATCTATTACATACACATCTTTGAATATGTTTGGGTCGCCCATAAAGTAACTCATTGCAGCTTTAAGTTACCACACATGCTTTTCCAGAGATCTTAGGGACAGTATTAGGAGGAACAGACAGGAGGAATTGTTTTATATTAGTCAGTGGTCTAACAGACAGTATTAGGAGGAATTGTTTTATATTAGTCAGTGGTCTAACAGACAGGAGGTATTGTTTTATATTAGTCAGTGGTCTAACAGACAGCATTAGGAGGAATTGTTTTATATTAGTCAGTGGTCTAACAGACATTATTAGGAGGAATTGTATTATATTAGGCAGAGGTCTAACAGACATTATTAGGAGGAATTGTTTTATATTAGTCAGTGGTCTGACAGACAGGTATGAGGAATTGTTTTATATTAGTATATTAGTCTAACAGACAGTATTAGGAGGAATTGTTTTATATTAGTCAGTGGTCTAACAGACAGTATTAGGAGGAATTGTTTTATATTAGTCAGTGGTCCAACAGACAGGAGGAATTGTTTTATATTAGTCAGTGGTCTAACAGACAGTATTAGGAGGAATTGTTTTATATTAGTCAGTGGTCTAACAGACATTATTAGGAGGAATTGTATTATATTAGGCAGAGGTCTAACAGACATTATTAGGAGGAATTGTTTTATATTAGTCAGTGGTCTGACAGACAGGTATGAGGAATTGTTTTATATTAGTATATTAGTCTAAAAGACAGTATTATGAGGAATTGTTTTATATTAGTCAGTGGTCTAACAGACAGTATTAGGAGGAATTGTTTTATATTAGTCAGTGGTCTAACAGACAGGAGGTATTGAATGCACCAATTTGTAAGTCGCTCTGGATAAGAGCGTCTGCTAAATGACTTAAATGTATTGTTTTATATTAGTCAGTGGTCTAACAGACAGGAGGTATTGTTTTATATTAGTCAGTGGTCTAACAGACAGGAGGTATTGTTTTATATTAGTCAGTGGTCTAACAGACGGGAGGTATTGTTTTATATTAGTCAGTGGTCTAACAGACAGGAGGAATTGTTTTATATTAGTCAGTGGTCTAACAGACAGGAGGTATTGTTTTATATTAGTCAGTGGTCTAACAGACAGGAGGTATTGTTTTATATTAGTCAGTGGTCTAACAGACAGGAGGTATTGTTTTATATTAGTCAGTGGTCTAACAGACAGGAGGAATTGTTTTATATTACATTTACATTACATTTAAGTCATTTAGCAGACGCTCTTATCCAGAGCGACTTACAAATTGGTGCAATCACCTTATGACATCCAGTGGGACAGTCACTTAACAATAGTGCATCTAAAACTAGGGGGGGTGGGGTGAGAGGGATTACTTAACCTATCCTAGGTATTCCTTAAAGAGGTGGGGTTTCAGGTGTCTCCGGAAGGTGGTGATTGACTCCGCTGTCCTGGCGTCGTGAGGGAGTTTGTTCCACCATTGGGGGGCCAGGGCAGCGAACAGTTTTGACTGGGCTGAGCGGGAGCTGTACTTCCTCAGTGGTAGGGAGGCGAGCAGGCCAGAGGTGGATGAACGCAGTGCCCTTGTTTGGGTGTAGGGCCTGATCAGAGCCTGGAGGTACTGAGGTGCCGTTCCCCTCCCAGCTCCGTAGGCAAGCACCATGGTCTTGTAGCGGATGCGAGCTTCAACTGGAAGCCAGTGGAGAGAACGGAGGAGCGGGGTGACGTGAGAGAACTTGGGAAGGTTGAACACCAGACGGGCTGCGGCGTTCTGGATGAGTTGAAGGGGTTTAATGGCACAGGCAGGGAGCCCAGCCAACAGCGAGTTGCAGTAATCCAGACGGGAGATGACAAGTGCCTGGATTAGGACCTGCGCCGCTTCCTGTGTGAGGCAGGGTCGTACTCTGCGGATGTTGTAGAGCATGAACCTACAGGAACGGGCCACCGCCTTGATGTTAGTTGAGAACGACAGGGTGTTGTCCAGGATCACGCCAAGGTTCTTGGCGCTCTGGGAGGAGGACACAATGGAGTTGTCAACCGTGATGGCGAGATCATGGAACGGGCAGTCCTTCCCCGGGAGGAAGAGCAGCTCCGTCTTGCCGAGGTTCAGCTTGAGGTGGTGATCCGTCATCCACACTGATATGTCTGCCAGACATGCAGAGATGCGATTCGCCACCTGGTCATCAGAAGGGGAAAGGAGAAGATCAATTGTGTGTCGTCTGCATAGCAATGATAAGAGAGACCATGTGAGGTTATGACAGAGCCAAGTGACTTGGTGTATAGCGAGAATAGGAGAGGGCCAAGAACAGAGCCCTGGGGGACACCAGTGGTGAGAGCGCGTGGTGAGGAGACAGATTCTCGCCACGCCACCTGGTAGGAGCGACCTGTCAGGTAGGACGCAATCCAAGCGTGGGCCGCGCCGGAGATGCCCAACTCGGAGAGGGTGGAGAGGAGGATCTGATGGTTCACAGTATCGAAGGCAGCCGATAGATCTAGAAGGATGAGAGCAGAGGAGAGAGAGTTAGCTTTAGCAGTGCGGAGCGCTCCGTGATACAGAGGAGAGCAGTCTCAGTTGAATGACTAGTCTTGAAACCTGACTGATTTGGATCAAGAAGGTCATTCAGAGAGAGATAGCGGGAGAGCTGGCCAAGGACGGCACGTTCAAGAGTTTTGGAGAGAAAAGAAAGAAGGGATACTGGTCTGTAATTGTTGACATCGGAGGGATCGAGTGTAGGTTTTTTCAGAAGGGGCAACTCTCGCTCTCTTGAAGACGGAAGGGACGTAGCCAACGGTCAGGGATGAGTTGATGAGCGAGGTGAGGTAAGGGAGAAGGTCTCCGGAAATGGTCTGGAGAAGAGAGGAGGGGATAGGGTCAAGCGGGCAGGTTGTTGGGCGGCCGGCCGTCACAAGACGCGAGATTTCATCTGGAGAGAGAGGGAGAAAGAGGTCAGAGCACAGGGTAGGGCAGTGTGAGCAGAACCAGCGGTGTCGTTTGACTTAGCAAACGAGGATCGGATGTCGTCGACCTTCTTTTCAAAATGGTTGACGAAGTCATCTGCAGAGAGGGAGGAGGGGGAGGGGGCGGAGGATTCAGGAGGGAGGAGAAGGTGGCAAAGAGCTTCCTAGGGTTGGAGGCAGAAGCTTGGAATTTAGCGTGGTAGAAAGTGGCTTTAGCAGCAGAGACAGAGGAGGAAAATGTAGAGAGGAGGGAGTGAAAGGATGCCAGGTCCGCAGGGAGGCGAGTTTTCCTCCATTTCCGCTCGGCTGCCCGGAGCCCTGTTCTGTGAGCTCGCAATGAGTCATCGAGCCACGGAGCGGGAGGGGAGGACCGAGCCGGCCTGGAGGATAGGGGACATAGAGAGTCAAGGGATGCAGAGAGGGAGGAGAGGAGGGTTGAGGAGGCAGAATCAGGAGATAGGTGGGAGAAGGTTTGAGCGGAGGGAAGAGATGATAGGATGGAAGAGGAGAGAGTAGCGGGGGAGAGAGAGCGAAGGTTGGGACGGCGCGATACCATCCGAGTAGGGGCAGTGTGGGAGGTGTTGGATGAGAGCGAGAGGGAAAAGGATACAAGGCAGTGGTCGGAGACTTGGAGGGGAGTTGCAATGAGGTTAGTGGAAGAACAGCATCTAGTAAAGATGAGGTCGAGCGTATTGCCTGCCTTGTGAGTAGGGGGGAAGGTGAGAGGGTGAGGTCAAAAGAGGAGAGGAGTGGAAAGAAGGAGGCAGAGAGGAAAGAGTCAAAGGTAGACGTGGGGAGGTTAAAGTCGCCCAGAACTGTGAGAGGTGAGCCGTCCTCAGGAAAGGAGCTTATCAAGGCATCAAGCTCATTGATGAACTCTCCGAGGGAACCTGGAGGGCGATAAATGATAAGGATGTTAAGCTTGAAAGGGCTAGTAACTGTGACAGCATGGAATTCAAAGGAGGCGATAGACAGATGGGTAAGGGGAGAAAGAGAGAATGACCACTTGGGAGAGATGAGGATCCCGGTGCCACCACCCCGCTGACCAGACGCTCTCGGGTGTGCGAGAACACGTGGGCGGACGAAGAGAGAGCAGTAGGAGTAGCAGTGTTGTCTGTGGTGATCCATGTTTCCGTCAGGGCCAAGAAGTCGAGGGACTGGAGGGAGGCATGGGCTGAGATGAACTCTGCCTTGTTGACCGCAGATTGGCAGTTCCAGAGGCTACCGGAGACCTGGAACTCCACGTGGGTCGTGCGCGCTGGGACCACCAGAGTAGGGTGGCCGCGGCCACGCGGTGAGGAGCGTTTGTATGGTCTGTGCAGAGAGGAGAGAACAGGGATAAACCGACACATAGTTGACAGGCTACAGAAGAGGCTACGCTAATGCAAAGGAGATTGAATGACAAGTGGACTACACGCCTCGAATGTTCAGAAAGTTAAGCTACGTAGCAAGAATCTTATTGACTAAAATGATTAAAATGATACAGTACTGCTGAAGTAGGCCAGCTGGCAGTGGGTGCGTTGTTGACACTACACTAATCAAGTCGTTCCGTTGAGTGTAATAGTTTCTGCAGTGTTGCTATTCGGGGCTAGCAGGCTAGCTAGCAGTGTTGTTTACGTTACGCTGCGTTAAAAGAACGACAATAGATGGCTAGCGAACCTAGAAAATCGCTCTAGACTACACAATTATCTTTGATACAAAGACGGCTATGTAGCTAGCTAAGTAGCTAGCTACGATCAAACAAATCAAACCGTTGTACTGTAATGAGAATGAAGTGAAAATGTGATACAACCTGTGAATGCGACCGGGTAGTTGAGTTCTATACAGAAGACGTTGGCTAACAGAC
>NW_025746917.1:0-10000 GCF_021184085.1 Oncorhynchus gorbuscha
CCGTCCGTCCGTCCGTTCCGTCCGTTCACCTGTCACTCACCTATTCACCGTCTGTCTGTCTGTCTGTCTGGTCTGTCTGTCCGTCTCGTCCATCGCGGTGTGCTACTATCTAGCAGCAGGATCAGATTGGTTGGGGCTGTAAATGGCGTTTCTGTCACTACTAAGATGGCAGCTGCTTACTCCCGATACTGTATCTGTGGGCAGCACCATGGAGTGTGTGTGTGTATTAGGTTTCTCTTTCATATCAGAACTGTACGAGAGATGGTGTGTGAGTTTTTGTTGTGTTAAGATGGTGTGTGTGTTTTGGTGTGTGTTAAGATGGTGTGTCTGTTTCTATTTCATATCAGAACTGCAAAATATTGTGTGAGTTTTATATGCGTGTGTGTGTGTGTGTGTGTGTGTGTGTGTGTGTGTGTGTGTGTGTGTGTGTGTGTGTGTGTGTGTGTGTGTGTGTGTGTGTGTGTGTGTGTGTGTGTGTGTGTGTGTGTGTGTGTGTGTGTGTGTGCGCGCGTAGAGGAGAGAGGCGTGGAGCGCCGGAGGCAGCTGAGGGAGAGGGCCAGACAGCTCATCGCCGAGGGCTCGCTCTGGGGTCAAGATCACAGAGATGCCCCTTTACGACACGACCGCTGACCGAGGAAGAGGCAAAACCACCTCTACTGGAGGTTAGACACACACACGCATGTTTAAGCCGCCCGCTAACACACTGCATAGACACGAGTCCAGTTTGACATCTCAAACACACGAAGAACAGTTCACGGTTTTAAGTCTGTTTTTCCTTTTAAATTGTCTTTTCTACATCAGTGTGTTTTAAACATCCCAGGATGCTGTGTTTCTCTGGAGGACATCTGTGCTGCATTTAACCACAAGGAAATTACACATGAATGTTGACACACACACACACACACACACACACACACACACACACACACACCACACCACACACACACACACACACACACACACACACACACACACACACACACACACACACACACACAAAAGTAAATTGTAAGCTGAAAGCACTCACTGGTGGAGACATTTCCATTAGTCCTTCTCTCTAAGGGCTATCGCTAATCCCAAAATGCATCAGGAAAAACAAACGCCATTTGATCACTACTGTAGGTCTCCAACACACTCACACGCAGCCTGTGATTACAGCTGAAATTGGTTTCGCTTTCCTCTCCTTTATTCAGGTGTAATTATTGGTTAATCAACGGTACTCTTGGTGTGGCTGAGTTACCTTTCAGGAGAGAAACAAAACCTCATTTATAATCATAGCTATCGAGTCTGAAATTCACCGGTGTGAATTATCCGTCCTGCGGTTTTCCATTCCATCAATAAATAGATGTTATTATGGTAACGACCGTTATTACGGCTTATAGATATTTTGTTTTCAATCGTCTCCCCGTTTATGACTCCTCTTGTCTGGTTGTCGGGGTGAAATGTAATGACTGCGGTGCACAGGAGGGAACAGACGACCCACGTGACTGGGCAGCATAGGGAAGGAACAGACGACCCACGTGACTGGGCAGCACAGGAGGAGGGAACAGATGACCCAGACTGGGCAGCACCAGGAGAACAGACGACCCACGTGACTGGGCAGCACAGGAGGGAACAGACGACCCACGTGACTGGGCAGCATAGGGAAGGAACAGGCGACCCACGTGACTGGGCAGCACAGGAGGGGAACAGACGACCACGTGACTGGGCAGCATAGGGAAGGAACAGACACCCACGTGAGGGCAGCAGCACAGGAGGGGAACAGACGACCCACGTGACTGGGCAGCACAGGAGGGGAACAGGCGACCCGTGACTGGGCAGCACGGGAGGGAACAGACGACCCACGTGACTGGGCAGCAGGAGGGGAACAGGCGACCCACGTGACTGGGCAGCACAGGAGGGGAACAGACGACCCACGTGACTGGGCAGCACAGGAGGGGAACAGACGACCCACGTGACTGGGCAGCACAGGAAGGAACAGACGACCCACGTGACTGGGCAGCACAGGAGGGGAACAGACGACCCACGTGACTGGGCAGCACAGGAGGGGAACAGACGACCCACGTGACTGGGCAGCACAGGAGGGGAACAGACGACCCACGTGACTGGGCAGCACAGGAGGGAACAGACGACCCATGTGACTGGGCAGCATAGGAAGGAACAGACGACCCACGTGACTGGGCAGCACAGGAGGGGAACAGACGACCCACGTGACTGGGCAGCATAGGGGGGAACAGACGACCCACGTGACTGGGCAGCACAGGAGGGGAACAGAGACCCACGTGACTGGGCAGCACAGGAGGGAACAGACGACCCACGTGACTGGGCAGCATAGGAAGGAACAGATCTACCCACGTGACTGGGCAGCACAGGAGGGGGAACAGACGACCCACGTGACTGGGCAGCACAGGAGGGGAACAGACGACCCACGTGACTGGGCAGCACAGGATAAGAACAGATGACCCACGTGATTGGGCAGCACAGGAAGGAACAGATGACGACCCACGTGACTGGGCAGCATAGGGAAGGAACAGACGACCCTCGTGACTGGGCAGCATAGGGAAGGAACAGACGACGACCCACGTGACTGGGCAGCATAGGAAGGAACAGACAGCGACCCCGTGATTGGGCAGCATAGGGAAGGAACAGACGATGACCCACGTGACTGGGCAGCATAGGAGGGGAACAGACGGCGACCCACGTAACTGGGCAGCACAGGAGGGGAACAGGCGACCCACGTGACTAGGCAGCATAGGAGGGAACAGACGCTCACCCACGTGACTGGGCAGCATAGGGAAGGAACAGACGACCCACGTGACTGGGCAGCATAGGAGGGGGAACAGACGACCACGTGACTGGGCAGCATAGGGAAGGAACAGACGACCCACGTGACTGGGCAGCATAGGGGAAGGAACAGACGACCCACGTGACTGGGCAGCATAGGGAAGGAGCAGACGACCCACGTGACTGGGCAGCATAGGGGAGGAGCAGACGACCCACGTGACTGGGCAGCATAGGGAAGGAACAGACGACCCACGTGACTGGGCAGCATAGGGGGGGAACAGACGACCCACGTGACTGGGCAGCATAGGGAAGGAACAGGCGACCCACGGACTGGGCAGCATAGGGGAGGAGCTTTACTGTCATGCTGCTTGAAGAATATTATGTCACTTTCTCACAGCGTCAAGGGACAGCAGAATTATTATCTATGTCTTCTCTGTCTCTCATAACTATTCATCCCTCTGATTCAGATGCTGGACAGAAAGAGATAGACAGAGAAAAAGAGATACAGGGGTGGAGAGAGGACGGGGAAAGATGGAAGGAGAGGACAGGGAAAGATGGAAGGAGAGGACAGGGAAAGAGAGAGGACAGGGAAAGATGGAAGGGAACAGATGGAAGAGAGAGGACAGGGGAAAGATGGAAGGAGGACAGGGAAAGAGAGAGGACAGGGAAAGAGAGAGGACAGGGAAAGAGAGAGGACAGGGAAAGAGAGAGGACCGGGAAAGATGGAAGGAGAGGACGGGGAAAGATGGAAGGAGAAGACAAGGAAAGATGGAAAGAGAGGACGGGGAAAGATGGAAGGAGAGGACAGGGAAAGAGAGAGGACGGGGAAAGATGGAAGGAGAGGACAGGGAAAGAGAGAGGACGGGGAAAGATGGAAGGAGAAGACAAAGAAAGATGGAAGGAGAGGACAAGGAAAGATGGAAGGAGAGGACAGGGAAAGAGAGAGGACGGGGAAAGATGGAAGGAGAGGACAGGGAAAGAGAGAGGACCGGGAAAGATGGAAGGAGAGGACAGGGAAAGAGAGAGGACGGGAAAAGATGGAAGGAGAAGACAAAGAAAGATGGAAGGAGAGGACAAGGAAAGATGGAAGGAGAGGACAGGGAAAGAGAGAGGACGGGGAAAGATGGAAGGAGAGGACAGGGAAAGAGAGAGGACCGGGAAAGATGGAAGGAGAGGACAGGGAAAGAGAGAGGACGGGAAAAGATGGAAGGAGAAGACAAAGAAAGATGGAAGGAGAGGACAAGGAAAGATGGAAGGAGAGGACAGGGAAAGAGAGAGGACGGGGAAAGATGGAAGGAGAGGACAGGGAAAGATGGAAGGAGAAGACAAGGAAAGATGGAAGGAGAGGACAGGGAAAGAGAGAGGACGGGGAAAGATGGAAGGAGAGGACAGGGAAAGATGGAAGGAGAGGACAGGGAAAGATGGAAGGAGAGGACAGGGAAAGATGGAAGGAGAGGACAGGGAAAGATGGAAGGAGAGGACGGGGAAAGAGAGAGGACGGGGAAAGATGGAAGGAGAGGACAGGGAAAGATGGAAGGAGAAGACAAGGAAAGATGGAAGGAGAGGACAGGGAAAGAGAGAGGACGGGGAAAGATGGAAGGAGAGGACGGGGAAAGATGGAAGGAGAAGACAAGGAAAGATGGAAGGAGAGGACAGGGAAAGATGGAAGGAGAGGACAGGGAAAGATGGAAGGAGAGGACAGGGAAAGATGGAAGGAGAGGACAGGGAAAGATGGAAGGAGAGGACAGGGAAAGATGGAAGGAGAGGACAGGGAAAGATGGAAGGAGAGGACGGGGAAAGAGAGGAAAAGATGGAAGGAGAGGACAGGGAAAGATGGAAGGAGAAGACAAGGAAAGATGGAAGGAGAGGACAGGGAAAGATGGAAGGAGAGGACGGGGAAAGAGAGAGGACCGGGAAAGATGGAAGGAGAGGACAGGGAAAGAGAGAGGACGGGAAAAGATGGAAGGAGAAGACAAAGAAAGATGGAAGGAGAGGACAGGGAAAGATGGAAGGAGAGGACAGGGAAAGATGGAAGGAGAGGACAGGGAAAGATGGAAGGAGAGGACAGGGAAAGATGGAAGGAGAGGACGGGGAAAGAGAGAGGACGGGGAAAGATGGAAGGAGAGGACAGGGAAAGATGGAAGGAGAGGACAGGGAAAGATGGAAGGAGGGGACAGGGAAAGATGGAAGGAGAGGACAGGGAAAGATAGGGAGAGAGAGAAAGGACAAGAGTGAGAAGATGTAGAGCTGGGGTAGAGGGGTCGAGCTGTGGAGGGGCTGAAGACAAAAACCTGGTAAAAGTGGAACCTTGGTGAGAGAGATGAAAAAGAGAGAGAGAATAAGGAGAGGATGAAGAAAAGAGAGAGAATAGGGAGAGGATGAAGAAGAGAGAGAAAGAATAAGGAGATGATGAAGAAAAGAGAGAGAGAGAATAAAGAGAGGATGAAGAAGAGAGAGAGAGAGAGAATAAGGAGAGGATGAAAAAGAGAGAGAATAAGGAGAGGATGAAGAAAAGAGAGAGAGAGAATAAGGAGAGGATGAAGAAAAGAGAGAGAGAATAAGGAGAGGATGAAGAAAAGAGAGAGAGAATAAGGAGAGGATGAAGAAAAGAGAGAGAGAGAATAAGGAGAGGATGAAGAAAAGAGAGAGAGAATAAGGAGAGGATGAAGAAAAGAGAGAGAGAGAATAAGGAAAGGATGAAGAAAAGAGAGAGAGAGAATAAGGAGATGATGAAGAAAAGAGAGAGATGAGTGAGACAGGAGAGAGGAGATGAGAGAGACAGGAGAGAGGAGATGAGAGAGACAGGAGAGAGGAGATGAGAGAGAGGAGATGAGTGAGACAGGAAGAGAGAGGAGATCTCATCTCCTGTCTCACTCTCCTGTCTCACTCATCTCCTCTCTCTCCTGTCTCACTCATCTCCTCTCTCTCCTGAGACATGAGGAAGAGAGGAGATGGAAGAGAGAGGAGATGAGTGAGACAGGAGAGAGAGGAGATGAGTGAGACAGGAGAGACAGGAGAGAGGGAGATGAGTGAGACAGGAGAGAGAGGAGATGAGTGAGACAGGAGAAAGAGAGGAGATGAGTGAGACAGGAGAGAGGAGATGAGTGAGACAGGAGGGGAGGAGATGAGACGGGAAGAGAGAGGAGATGAGTGAGACAGAAGGAAGAAAGGAGATGAGTGAGACAGGAGAGAGAGAGATGAGTGAGACAGGAAGAGAGGGAAATGAGTGAGACAGGAGAGAGAGGAGATGAGTGAGACAGGAGGAAGAGAGGAGATGAGTGAGACAGGAGAGAGAGGAGATGAGTGAGACAGGAGAGAGGAGATGAGTGAGACAGGAGAGAGAGGAGATGAGTGAGACAGGAGGAAGAGAGGAGATGAGTGAGACAGGAGAGAGAGGAGATGAGTGAGACAGGAAGAGAGGAGATGAGAGGAGATGAGGGAGACAGGAGAGAGGAGAGGAGGGAGACAGGAGAGAGAGGAGGGAGACAGGAGAGAGAGGAGGGAGACAGGAGAGAGGAGATGAGAGGAGATGAGGGAGACAGGAGAGAGGAGAGGGAGACAGGAGAGAGGAGATGAGGGAGACAGGAGAGAGAGGAGATGAGTGAGACAGGAAGAGAGGAGATGAGAGGAGATGAGGGAGACAGGAGAGAGGAGAGATGAGTGAGACAGGAAGAGAGGAGATGAGAGGAGATGAGGGAGACAGGAGAGAGAGGAGATGAGTGAGACAGGAAGAGAGGAGATGAGAGGAGATGAGTGAGACAGGAAGAGAGGAGATGAGAGGAGATGAGGGAGACAGGAGAGAGGAGATGAGTGAGACAGGAGAGAGGGAGATGAGTGAGACAGGAAGAGAGGGAGATGAGAGGAGATGAGGGAGACAGGAGAGAGAGGAGATGGGGAGACAGGAGAGAGGAGATGAGTGAGACAGGAAGAGAGGAGATGAGAGGAGATGAGAGGAGATGAGTGAGACAGGAAGAGAGGAGATGAGTGAGACAGGAGAGAGAGGAGATGAGGGAGACAGGAGAGAGGAGATGAGTGAGACAGGAAGAGAGAGATGAGAGGAGATGAGGGAGACAGGAGAGAGGAGAGGAGGAGACAGGAGAGAGGAGAGGAGGAGACAGGAGAGAGGAGAGGAGGGAGACAGGAGAGAAAGGAGGAGACAGGAGAGAGGAGGGAGACAGTTTGCAGTTTGGTTTATTTGCTCTTTCTGCCTTTTTGAGTCTGGCTAATTGTGGATCTCATTAAAAATGGTGTCAGGGAGGAAGAGGAGAGGAAAGGGGAGGAGAGGAGGAGAAGAGCAGCGCTGTGGGCCTGATGCACAAGGCCTGCCGTGCAGAACGCCTAATCCTAGCCCCCTCCCTCCTCTCTCCTCTCTCCTCCATCATTCCCTCCACCACTCAGGGTCCTGTTAATTCAGACCTGGGCTGAGGGAGGGAGGCTGCCCCTTCCACCGCCTGCCTGCCTGCCTGCAAACTTTCCAAACTCCATCACCATAGCCTCCTTTAATTAGCTAGCGTTAACCAGCCACCCGCGCTCCACGCTCGCTCGCACGCGCTCTCGCCACACATCACAGAAACCAAATTAAAAACTGAAAATGCTCTCCCTCTCTTTTTCCTTGAGTCTTTCTCTCTCTCTCTCTCTTTCACCCGTTATTTTTCGCTCTCTCCCTCTTTTTCCTGTTACTCTCTCTTCCTCCCTCTGTTTCTGCCTCTCTCGCTTTCTCTCCTTGTCTCCCTCCCCTCTCTCTTCTTGTCTTTCTCTCCTCTTTCTCCTTGTCTCCCTCCCCTCTCTCTCCTTGTCTCCCTCCCCTCTCTCTCCTTGTCTCTCTCCTCTTTCTCCTTGTCTCCCTCCCCTCTCTCTCCTTGTCTCTCTCTCCTCTTTCTCCTTGTCTTCCTCCGCTCTCTCTCCTTGTCTCCTTCCCCTCTCTCTTCTTGTCTCTCTCTCCTCTTTCTCCTTGTCTCCCTCCCCTCTCTCTCCTTGTCTCCCTCCCCTCTCTCTCCTTGTCTCTCTCTCTCCTCTTTCTCCTTGTCTCCCTCCCCTCTCTCCTTGTCTCTCTCTCCTCTTTCTCCTTGTCTCCCTCCCCTCTCTCTTTTTGTCTCTCTCTCCTCTCTCTCCTTGTCTCTCTCTCCTCTCTCTCCTTGTCTCTCTCTCCTCTCTCTCCTTGTCTCTCTCTCCTCTCTCTCCTTGTCTCTCTCTCCTCTCTCTCCTTGTCTCTCTCTCCTTGTCTCTCTCTCCTTGTCTCTCTCTCCTTGTCTCTCTCTCCTCTCTCTCCTCTCCTTGTCTCTCTCTCCTCTCTCTCCTTGTCTCTCTCTCCTCCTACCACTAAGTGTCAGAGAATGGGTGGGAGGGAAGGAGACTCTCCTTGTCTCTCTCTCCTCTCTCTCCTTGTCTCTCTCTCCTCTCTCTCCTTGTCTCTCTCTCCTCTCTCTCCTTGTCTCTCCTCTCTCTCCTTGTCTCTCTCTCCTCTCTCTCCTTGTCTCTCTCTCCTCTCTCTCCTTGTCTCTCTCTCCTCCTACCACTAAGTGTCAGAGAACGGGTGGGAGGGAAGGAGACTCTCCTTGTCTCTCTCTCCTCTCTCTCCTTGTCTCTCTCTCCTCTCTCTCCTTGTCTCTCTCTCCTCTCTCTCCTTGTCTCTCTCTCCTCTCTCTCCTTGTCTCTCTCTCCTCCTACCACTAAGGGTCAGAGAACGGGTGGGAGGGAAGGAGACTCTCCTTGTCTCTCTCTCCTTGTCTCTCTCTCCTCCTACCACTAAGGGTCAGAGAACGGGTGGGAGGGAAGGAGACTCTCCTTGTCTCTCTCTCCTTGTCTCTCTCTCCTCTCTCTCCTTGTCTCTCTCTCCTTGTCTCTCTCTCCTTGTCTCTCTCTCCTTGTCTCTCTCTCCTCTCTCTCCTTGTCTCTCTCTCCTTGTCTCTCTCTTCCTACCACTAAGGGTCAGAGAACGGGTGGGAGGGAAGGAGACTCTCCTTGTCTCTCTCTCCTTGTCTCTCTCTCCATGTCTCTCTCTCCTCCTACCACTAAGGGTCAGAGAACGGGTGGGAGGGAAGGAGACTCTCCTTGTCTCTCTCTCCTTGTCTCTCTCTCCTCCTACCACTAAGGGTCAGAGAACGGGTGGGAGGGAAGGAGACTCTCCTTGTCTCCCTCCCCTCTCTCTCCTTGTCTCTCTCTCCTTGTCTCTCTCTCCTCCTACCACTAAGGGTCAGAGAACGGGTGGGAGGGAAGGAGACTCTCCTTGTCTCTCTCTCCTCTCTCTCTCCTCCTACCACTAAGGGTCAGAGAACGGGTGGGTGGGAAGGATACTCTCCTTGTCTCTCTCTCCTTGTCTCTCTCTCCTTGTCTCTCCTCCTACCACTAAGGGTCAGAGAACGGGTGGGAGGGAAGGAGACTCTCCTTGTCTCTCTCTCCTCTCTCTCCTTGTCTCTCTCTCCTCCTACCACTAAGGGTCAGAGAACGGGTGGGAGGGAAGGAGACTCTCCTTGTCTCTCTCTCCTCCTACCACTAAGGGTCAGAGAACGGGTGGGAGGGAAGGAGACTCTCCTTGTCTCTCTCTCCTCCTACCACTAAGGGTCAGAGAACGGGTGGGAGGGAAGGAGACTCTCCTTGTCTCTCTCTCCTCTCTCTCCTTGTCTCTCTCTCCTCCTACCACTAAGGGTCAGAGAACGGGTGGGAGGGAAGGAGACTCTCCTTGTCTCTCTCTCCTCTCTCTCCTTGTCTCTCTCTCCTCTCTCTCCTTGTCTCTCTCTCCTCCTTCCACTAAGGGTCAGAGAACGGGTGGGAGGGAAGGAGACTCTCCTTGTCTCTCTCTCCTCCTACCACTAAGGGTCAGAGAACGGGTGGGAGGGAAGGAGACTCTCCTTGTCTCTCTCTCCTTGTCTCTCTCTCCTCCTACCACTAAGGGTCAGAGAACGGGTGGGAGGGAAGGAGACTCTCCTTGTCAAACATCTGCGGCAGTTGTTTTGTTTTCCTTTGAGTCCATTTATTCATACAACAGGATGTACCTTTTCTGTTTGCTATTGTTTTATTGTTTGTGTTGATTTTGTTTTGTCCCGTCGGGAGGCTTAATGTAATATGTGTTTTCATGTTTTGTTTTTGTTTAGTTTTTATTCTTTATCTGTAGCTGTTGTCACGGCAGCGATGCCTGAACAGAGCTGTGAATTATCTGGTGATGGTGATGGCTCTGCTTCAGTTAGTCTGTAGAGACACAGACAGGTACACAGACAGG
>NW_025746917.1:15000-25000 GCF_021184085.1 Oncorhynchus gorbuscha
GACGGTCCTGATGAAGGGAGAGAGGTTGTTGTGATGCTTCGCTCTACGGCTGCGTTGCAAATGGCTCCGTCCCCTAAGTAGTGCAGAGCACAAAGACCCAGGGCTGTGGTCAGAACTACCTAGAACCAGTGCACTACCTAGGGAATAGGGTGCCATGTGGGACAGACGCTACTTGTTGATAAACCGCCTGTTTCAAGAGGTGCTACCCTAATATATATCTGCTACCCTAATATATATCTACTACCCCAATATATATATGGTAGACTAATATATATCTGCTACCCCAATATATATCTGCTACCCCAATATATATCTGCTACCCCAATATATATCTACTACCCCAATATATCTCTGCTACCCCAATATATATCTCCTACCCCAATATATATCTGCTACCCCAATATATATCTGCTACCCTAATATATATCTCCTACCCCAATATATATCTGCTACCCCAATATATATCTTCTACCCTAATATATATCTACTACCCCAATATATATCTGCTACCCCAATATATATCTCCTACCCCAATATATATCTGCTACCCCAATATATATCTGCTACCCTAATATATATCTCCTACCCCAATATATATCTGCTACCCCAATATATATCTTCTACCCTAATATATATCTACTACCCCAATATATATCTGCTACCCCAATATATATCTCCTACCCCAATATATATCTGCTACCCCAATATATATCTGCTACCCCAATATATATCTGCTACCCCAATATAAATCTTCTACCCCAATATATATCTGCTACCCTAATATATATCTGCTACCCCAATATAAATCTGCTACCCCAATATATATCTGCTACCCTAATATATATATCTTCTACCCTAATATATATATCTGCTACCCTAATATATATCTGCTACCCTAATATATCTGCTACCCCAATATATATCTACTACCCCAATATATATCTGCTACCCCAATATATATCTCCTACCCCAATATATATCTGCTACCCCAATATATATCTGCTACCCCAATATATATCTGCTACCCTAATATATATCTTCTACCCTAATATATATCTGCTACCCCAATATATATCTGCTACCCTAATATATATATCTGATAGACTAATATATATCTGGTAGACTAATATATATCTGGTAGACTAATATATATCACTATATCACTGCACTACCTGAGCCACTTGTAAGACACCGCCAGCATTCAAAAGCGACCAAAACATCAGCCAGGAAGCATAGGAACTGAGAAGTGGTCTGTGGTCACCACCTGCAGAACCACTCCTTTATTGGGGGTGTCTTGCTAATTGCCTATAATTTCCACCTGTTGTCTATTCCATTTGCACAACAGCATGTGAAATTTATTGTCAATCAGTGTTGCTTCCTAAGTGGACAGTTTGATTTCACAGAAGTTGTGATTGACTTGGAGTTACATTGTGTTGTTTAAGTGTTCCCTTAATTATTATAATAGGTATACCAGAGCCCTGTCATCTCTCCAGTCCTCACTTCCATCCTCCTCCGTGTGTGTGTGTGTGTGTGTGTGTGTGTGTGTGTGTGTGTGTGTGTGTGTGTGTGTGTGTGTGTGTGCGTGTGCGTGTGTGCGTGTGCGTGTGTAATCCAAACCATCTCTGTTACACACTGTTTTCCCTTACTCGTCTGCTGACTGAATGACCCCCACTCCGTGTGTGTGTTTCCCTGTTATGTATGTGTGAGTACCTGTTATGTATGTGTGAGTACCTGTTATGTATGTGTGAGTACCTGGCCATCTGAGACGGGCAAAGTTTTGGACGCCTTCACCCAGGCTCTCTGCCCGACTCTGATAAGTGTGTGGAGAGAGAGAGAGGGTCACACCCAGGCTCTCTGCCCGACCCTGATAAGTGTGTGGAGAGAGAGAGAGGGTCACACCCAGGCTCTCTGCCCGACCCTGATAAGTGTGTGGAGAGAGAGAGAGGGTCACACCCAGGCTCTCTGCCCGACCCTGATAAGTGTGTGGAGAGAGAGAGGGGGTCACACCCAGGCTCTCTGCCCGACCCTGATAAGTGTGTGGAGAGAGAGGGTCACACCCAGGCTCTCTGCCCGACCCTGATAAGTGTGTGGAGAGAGAGGGTCACACCCAGGCTCTCTGCCCGACTCTGATAAGTGTGTGGAGAGAGGGGTCACACCAGGCTCTCTGCCCGACTCTGATAAGTGTGTGGAGAGAGAGGGTCACACCCAGGCTCTCTGCCCGACCCTGATAAGTGTGTGGAGAGAGAGGGTCACACCCAGGCTCTCTGCCCGACTCTGATAAGTGTGTGGAGAGAGAGGGTCACACCCAGGCTCTCTGCCCGACCCTGATAAGTGTGTGGAGAGAGAGGGTCACACCCAGGCTCTCTGCCCGACCCTGATAAGTGTGTGGAGAGAGAGAGGGTCACACCCAGGCTCTCTGCCCGACCCTGATAAGTGTGTGGAGAGAGAGGGTCACACCCAGGCTCTCTGCCCGACTCTGATAAGTGTGTGGAGAGAGAGAGGGTCACACCCAGGCTCTCTGCCCGACTCTGATAAGTGTGTGGAGAGAGAGGGTCACACCCAGGCTCTCTGCCCGACTCTGATAAGTGTGTGGAGAGAGAGAGAGGGTCACACCCAGGCTCTCTGCCCGACTCTGATAAGTGTGTGGAGAGAGAGAGAGGGTCACACCCAGGCTCTCTGCCCGACTCTGATAAGTGTGTGGAGAGAGAGGGGGTCACACCCAGGCTCTCTGCCCGACTCTGATAAGTGTGTGGAGAGAGAGGGTCACACATGAAATGGTCTCCCTCCTGCCAGTGCCTCCTGCCAGTGCTCAGCCCTGGCAGGACACCCCTGAGAGAGAGAGTGTGTGTGTGGGAAGAGAGAAGGAGGGAAGGGAAGAGAGAAGGAGGGAAGGGAAGAGAGAAGGAGGGAAGGGAAGAGAGAAGGAGGGAAGGGAAGAGAGGAGGGAAGGGAAGAGAGAAGGAGAGGAGGGAAGAGAAGGAGGGAAGAGAAGGAGGGAAGGGAAGGAGGGAAGGGAAGAGAGAAGGAGGGAAGGGAAGAGAGGAGGGAAGGGAAGAGAGAAGGAGAGGAGGGAAGAGAAGGAGGGAAGGGAAGGAGGGAAGGGAAGAGAGAAGGGAAGAGAAGGAGGGAAGGGAAGAGAGAAGGAGGGAAGGGAAGAGAGAAGGAGGGAAGGGAAGAGAGAAGGAGGGAAGGGAAGAGAGAAGGGAAGAGAGAAGGAGGGAAGAAAGAAGGGAAGAGAAGAGAGAAGGGAAGAGAAGGAGGGAAGGGAAGAGAGAAGGAGGGAAGGGAAGAGAGAAGGAGGGAAGGGAAGAGAGAAGGAGGGAAGGGAAGAGAGAAGGAGGGAAGAAAGAAGGAGGGAAGGGAAGAGAGAAGGAGGGAAGGGAAGAGAGAAGGAGGGAAGGGAAGAGAGAAGGAGGGAAGGGAAGAGAAGGAGGGAAGGGAAGAGAGAAGGGAAGAGAGAAGGAGGGAAGGGAAGAGAGAAGGAGGGAAGGGAAGAGAGAAGGAGGGAAGGGAAGAGAGAAGGACGGAAGGAAAGACGGAAGGGAGAGGGTCGGGTAAAGAGGAGAGAATGAAGAGATGAGAGGTAGAGAGGCCAAACGACATCAGAACATAATTTGTACAGCTGTGCCCATCCTGTGCTGTGTTGGCTAGACTGGAGAGGGTCTCAGCCAGACCAGGCGTGTGTCTTCATCGTCCATCAGGGATCTCTGTCTTTCTCTCTTCTCCACCTCTCCCCACCCATCCCCCCCCCCCTCTCTTTCTCTCTCCTCCACCTCTCCCCATCCATCTCTCTCTCCCCCCTCATCTCTTTTTATCCCTCCTCCACCTCTCCCCATCCATCTCTCTCTCCCCCTCATCTCTTTATCCCTCCTCCACCTCTCCCCCCCCTCTCTTTCTCTCTCCTCCACCTCTCCCCATCCATCTCTCCCCACCCATCTCCCCCCCTCTCTTTCTCTCTCCTCCACCTCTCCCCATCCATCTCTCTCTCCCCCCCTCATCTCTTTATCCCTCCTCCACCTCTCCCCCCCTCTCTTTCTCTCTCCTCCACCTCTCCCCATCCATCTCTCTCCCCCTCATCTCTTTATCCCTCCTCCACCTCCCCCCTCATCTCTTTATCCCTCCTCCACCTCTCCCCCTCATCTCTTTATCCCTCCTCCACCACTCCCCCTCCACCTCTCCCCCTCATCTCTCTCCCCTCCATCTCTCCCCTCATCTCTCCCCCTCCATCTCTCCCCCTCATCTCTCCCCTCCACCTCTCTCCCCCTCATCTCTCCCCCTCCACCTCTCTCCCCCTCATCTCTCCCCCTCCACCTCTCTCCCCTCCATCTCTCTACCTCTCCCCCCATCTCCTTCCCCCTCCACCTCTCCCCCATCTCCTTCCCCCTCCACCTCTCCCCCATCTCCTTCCCCCTCCACCTCTCCCCCTCCACCTCTCCCCCTCCACCTCTCCCCCTCCATCTCTCCAGTCTGATAGTTTTATTCCAGTATGTATACTCAGTGTCACGCCCCTCTCTCCCCCTCCATCTCTCCCCCTCCATCTCTCTCCCCCCTCCATCTCTCTCCCCTCCATCTCTCTCTCTAGTCTGATAGTTTTATTCCAGTATGCATACTCAGTGTCACACCCCTCTCTCCCCCTCGACCCCTCTCCATCTCCATTTCTCCCCCTCCACCTCTCCCCTCCATCTCACTCCCCTTCAATCTCTCCCCCTCCACCTCTCCCCCTCCACCTCTCCCCCCTCCATTTCTCCCCCTCCACCTCTCCCCCTCCATTTCTCCCCCTCCACCTCTCCCCCTCCATTTCTCCCCCTCCACCCCTCTCCCCCTCCATCTCTCTCCCTCCATCTCTCTCCCCCTCCATCTCTCTCCCCCTCCATCTCTCTCCCCCTCCATCTCTCTCCCTCCATCTCTCTCCCCCTCCATCTCTCTCCCCCTCCATCTCTCTCCCCCTCCATCTCTCTAGTCTGATAGTTATATTCCAGTATGTATACTCAGTGTCACGCCCCTCTCTCCCCCTCCATCTCTCCCCCTCCATCTCTCTCCCCCTCCATCTCTCTCCCCCTCCATCTCTCTCCCCCTCCATCTCTCTAGTCTGATAGTTATATTCCAGTATGTATACTCAGTGTCACGCCCCTCTCTCCCCCTCCATCTCTCTCCCCTCCATCTCTCTCCCCCTCCATCTCTCTCCCCCTCCATCTCTCTCCCCCTCCATCTCTCTCCCCCTCCATCTCTCTCCCCCTCCATCTCTCTAGTCTGATAGTTATATTCCAGTATGTATACTCAGTGTCACGCCCCTCTCTCCCCCTCCATCTCTCTCCCCCTCCATCTCTCTCCCCCTCCATCTCTCTCCCCTCCATCTCTCTCCCCTCCATCTCTCTCCCCCTCCATCTCTCTCCCCCTCCATCTCTCTCTCTAGTCTGATAGTTATATTCCAGTATGTATACTCAGTGTCACGCCCCTCTCTCCCCTCCATCTCTCCCCCTCCATCTCTCTCCCCCTCCATCTCTCTTCCCCTCCATCTCTCTCCCCCTCCATCTCTCTCCCCCTCCATCTCTCTCCCCTCCATCTCTCTCTCTAATCTGATAGTTATATTCCAGTATGTATACTCAGTGTCACGCCCCTCTCTCCCCCTCCATCTCTCTCCCCCTCCATCTCTCTAGTCTGATAGTTATATTCCAGTATGTATACTCAGTGTCACGCCCCTCTCTCCCCCTCCATCTCTCCCCCTCCATCTCTCTCCCCCTCCATCTCTCTCCCCCTCCATCTCTCTCCCCCTCCATCTCTCTCCCCCTCCATCTCTCTCCCCCTCCATCTCTCTCCCCCTCCATCTCTCTAGTCTGATAGTTATATTCCAGTATGTATACTCAGTGTCACACCCCTCTCTCCCCCTCGACCCCTCTCCATCTCCATTTCTCCCCCTCCACCTCTCCCCTCCATCTCTCTCCCCCTCCATCTCTCTCCCCCTCCACCCCTCTCCCCTCAATCTCTCCCCCTCCACCCCTCTCCCCCTCAATCTCTCCCCTCCATCTCTCCAGTCTGATAGTTCTATTCCAGTATGTATACTCAGTGTCACGCCCCTCTCTCCCCCTCCATCTCTCTCCCCCTCCATCTCACTAGTCTGATAGTTATATTCCAGTATGTATACTCAGTGTCACGCCCCTCTCTCCCCCCTCCATCTCTCTCCCCCTCCATCTCTCTCCCCCTCCATCTCTCTCCCCCTCCATCTCTCTCCCCCTCCATCTCTCTCTCTAGTCTGATAGTTATATTCCAGTATGTATACTCAGTGTCACGCCCCTCTCTCCCCCTCCATCTCTCTCCCCTCCATCTCTCTCCCCCTCCATCTCTCTCTCTAGTCTGATAGTTATATTCCAGTATGTATACTCAGTGTCACGCCCCTCTCTCCCCCTCCATCTCTCTCCCCTCCATCTCTCTCCCTCATCTCTCTCCCCCTCCATTTCTCCCCCTCCATCTCTCTCCCCCCTCCATCTCTCTCCCCTCCATCTCTCTCTCTAATCTGATAGTTATATTCCAGTATGTATACTCAGTGTCACACCCCTCTCTCCCCCTCCATCTCTCTCCCCCTCCATCTCTCTAGTCTGATAGTTATATTCCAGTATGTATACTCAGTGTCACGCCCCTCTCTCCCCCTCCATCTCTCTCCCCCTCCATCTCTCTAGTCTGATAGTTATATTCCAGTATGTATACTCAGTGTCACGCCCCTCTCTCCCCCTCCATCTCTCTCCCCCTCCATCTCTCTCCCTCCATCTCTCTCCCCCTCCATTTCTCCCCTCCACCTCTCCCCCTCCATCTCTCTCCCCCTCCATCTCTCTCCCCCTCCATCTCTCTCTCTAATCTGATAGTTATATTCCAGTATGTATACTCAGTGTCACGCCCCTCTCTCCCCTCCATCTCTCTCCCCCTCCATCTCTCTCTCTAATCTGATAGTTATATTCCAGTATGTATACTCAGTGTCACACCCCTCTCTTCCCAAACAGCTTATTCAATCCAGATCACTATCTCCCTCACATATATATGTATATATCTTTACCGTGCGTGCGTGCGTGCGTGCGTGCGTGCGTGTGTGTGTGTGCGTGTGCGTGTGTGTGGATCTGTTATCTGCTAGTGTGCTCAGGCAGAAATCAGAGATATGACTGAAATGCAACCCAAGCCATCTCTGTTACACACTGTTGTCCCTTACGCCTGCTGACTGAGTTACCCACACTTCTTCTGTGTTGCAATATGTTTCAATACCGAGAGCTCTATTCTGCATCTGTGTGTGTGTGTGTGTGTGTGTGTGTGTGTGTGTGTGTGTGTGTGTGTGTGTGTGTGTGTGTGTGTGTGTGTGTGTGTGTGTGTGTGTGTGTGTGTGTGTGTGTGTGTGTGTGTGTGTGTGTGTGTGTGCGCGTGCGTGTTTATGTTTGTGTGTATATACAGAGCCTTCAGAAAGTATTCATACCCCTTGACTTATTCCACATTGTGTTATTACAGTAACTGAATTCAAAGTGGATTAAATATATATATATATTTTTCTCACCCATCTACACACAATATCCCATAATGACAAGGTGAAAATGTGTTTTTAGAAATGTTTGCAATTGTATTGAAAATGAAGTAACAGAAATATCTAATTGACATCATTATTGACACCGTTACATCAATACATGTTAGAGTCACCCAGCGGTCACATCAATACATGTTAGAGTCACCCAGCGGTTACATCAATACATGTTAGAGTCACCCAGCGGTTACATCAATACATGTTAGAGTCACCCAGCGGTTACATCAATACATGTTAGAGTCACCCAGCGGTTACATCAATACATGTTAGAGTCACCCAGCGGTCACATCAATACATGTTAGAGTCACCCAGCGGTTACATCAATACATGTTAGAGTCACCCAGCGGTTACATCAATACATGTTAGAGTCACCCAGCGGTTACATCAATACATGTTAGAGTCACCCAGCGGTTACATCAATACATGTTAGAGTCACCCAGCGGTTACATCAATACATGTTAGAGTCACCCAGCGGTTACATCAATACATGTTAGAGTCACCCAGCGGTCACATCAATACATGTTAGAGTCACCCAGCGGTTACATCAATACATGTTAGAGTCACCCAGCGGTTACATCAATACATGTTAGAGTCACCCAGCGGTTACATCAATACATGTTAGAGTCACCCAGCGGTTACATCAATACATGTTAGAGTCACCCAGCGGTTACATCAATACATGTTAGAGTCACCCAGCGGTTACATCAATACATGTTAGAATCACCTTTGGCAGCGGTTACAGCTGTGAGTGTTTCTGGGTGAGTCTCTAAGAGCTGAGAGTCTTTCTGGGAGAGTCTCTAAGAGCTGTGAGTCTTTCTGGGTGAGTCTCTAAGAGCTGTGAGTGTTTCTGGGTGAGTCTCTAAGAGCTGAGAGTCTTTCTGGGAGAGTCTCTAAGAGCTGTGAGTCTTTCTGGGTGAGTCTCTAAGAGCTGTGAGTGTTTCTGGGTGAGTCTCTAAGAGCTGAGAGTCTTTCTGGGAGAGTCTCTAAGAGCTGTGAGTCTTTCTGGGTGAGTCTCTAAGAGCTGTGAGTGTTTCTGGGTGAGTCTCTAAGAGCTGTGAGTGTTTCTGGGTGAGTCTCTAAGAGCTGAGAGTCTTTCTGGGTGAGTCTAAGAGCTGTGAGTGTTTCTGGGTGAGTCTCTAAGAGCTGTGAGTCTTTCTGGGTGAGTCTCTAAGAGCTGTGAGTGTTTCTGGGTGAGTCTCTAAGAGCTTTCCATGCCTGGGTTGTACAACATTTGCCCATGATTCTATTTTTTAAATTCTTCTAGCTCTGTCAAGTTGGTTGTTGATCGTTGCTAGACAACCATTCTCAAGTCTCGCCGTAGATTTTCAAGCAGATTTAAGTCAAAACTGTAACTAGGGGCCTACCAAGTGGCGCAGCGGTCTAAGGCACTGCATCGTGATCCCTGGCTGTGTCACATCCGGCCGTGATGGGGAGTCCCATAGGGCAGCGCACAATTGCCCCATCGTTGTCCTGGTTAGGGAGGGTTTGGCCCATCGTTGTCCTGGTTAGGGGAGGGTTTGGTCCAGCGTTGTCCTGGTTAGGGAGGGTTTGGTCCAGTGTTGTTCTGGTTAGGGAGGGTTTGGCCCATCGTTGTTCTGGTTAGGGAGGGTTTGGCCCATCGTTGTTCTGGTTAGGGGAGGGTTTGGCCCATCGTTGTTCTGGTTAGGGAGGGTTTGGTCCAGTGTTGTTCTGGTTAGGGAGGGTTTGGTCCAGTGTTGTTCTGGTTAGGGAGGGTTTGGCCCATCGTTGTTCTGGTTAGGGAGGGTTTGGCCCATCGTTGTTCTGGTTAGGGAGGGTTTGGCCCATCGTTGTTCTGGTTAGGGAGGGTTTGGCCCATCGTTGTTCTGGTTAGGGGAGGGTTTGGTCCAGTGTTGTCCTGGTTAGGGGAGGGTTTGGTCCAGTGTTGTTCTGGTTAGGGGAGGGTTTGGCCCATCGTTGTCCTGGTTAGGGGAGGGTTTGGCCCATCGTTGTTCTGGTTAGGGGAGGGTTTGGCCCATCGTTGTTCTGGTTAGGGGAGGGTTTGGTCCAGTGTTGTTCTGGTTAGGGGAGGGTTTGGCCCAGTGTTGTTCTGGTTAGGGGAGGGTTTGGCCCATCGTTGTTCTGGTTAGGGAGGGTTTGGCCCATCGTTGTTCTGGTTAGGGGAGGGTTTGGCCCATCGTTGTTCTGGTTAGGGGAGGGTTTGGCCCATCGTTGTCCTGGTTAGGGGAGGGTTTGGCCCATCGTTGTCCTGGTTAGGGGAGGGTTTGGTCCAGCGTCGTCCTGGTTAGGGGAGGGTTTGGCCCAGCGTCGTCCTGGTTAGGGTAGGGTCATTGGTTCGGCACATTGGTGCGGCTGGCTTCCGGGGTGAGCAGGCGGGTCTTTAAGAAGTGCGGTTAGTCGGGTCATGACTCGACCTCCGCGTCCCGAGCCAGTTGGGGAGTTGCAGAAATGAGACCAGATCAAAAT
>NW_025746917.1:30000-37500 GCF_021184085.1 Oncorhynchus gorbuscha
AGAGAGTCCCTCCTGTTCCTTTCAGAAGTAGAATAAACCCAGAGAGAGAGTCCCTCCTGTTCCTTTCAGAAGTAGAATAAGCCCAGAGAGAGAGTCCCTCCTGTTCCTTTCAGAAGTAGAATAAGCCCAGAGAGAGAGTCCTTCCTATTCCTTTCAGAAGTAGAATAAACCCAGAGAGAGAGTCCCTCCTGTTCCTTTCAGAAGTAGAATAAACCCAGAGAGAGAGTCCCTCCTGTTCCTTTCAGAAGTAGAATAAGCCCAGAGAGAGAGTCGCTCCTGTTCCTTTCAGAAGTGGAATAAACCCAGAGAGAGAGTCCCTCCTGTTCCTTTCAGAAGTGGAATAAACCCAGAGAGAGAGTCCCTCCTGTTCCTTTCAGAAGTAGAATAAGCCCAGAGAGAGAGTCCCTCCTGTTCCTTTCAGACGTAGAATAAACCCAGAGAGAGAGTCCCTCCTGTTCCTTTCAGAAGTGGAATAAACCCAGAGAGAGAGTCCCTCCTGTTCCTTTCAGAAGTAGAATAAGCCCAGAGAGAGAGTCGCTCCTGTTCCTTTCAGAAGTGGAATAAACCCAGAGAGAGAGTCCCTCCTGTTCCTTTCAGAAGTGGAATAAACCCAGAGAGAGAGTCGCTCCTGTTCCTTTCAGAAGTGGAATAAACCCAGAGAGAGAGTCCCTCCTGTTCCTTTCAGAAGTAGAATAAGCCCAGAGAGAGAGTCCCTCCTGTTCCTTTCAGAAGTAGAATAAGCCCAGAGAGAGAGTCCCTCCTGTTCCTGTCAAAGTGGAATAAACCCAGAGAGAGTCCCTCCTGTTCCTTTCAGAAGTGGAATAAACCCAGAGAGAGAGTCCCTCCTGTTCCTTTCAGAAGTGGAATAAACCCAGAGAGAGAGTCCCCCCTGTTCCTTTCAGAAGTAGAATAAGCCCAGAGAGTCGCACCTGTTCCTTTCAGAAGTGGAATAAACCCAGAGAGAGAGTCCCTCCTGTTCCTTTCAGAAGTAGAATAAACCCAGAGAGAGAGTCCCTCCTGTTCCTTTCAGAAGTAGAATAAACCCAGAGAGAGAGAGTCCCTCCTGTTCCTTTCAGAAGTGGAATAAACCCAGAGAGAGAGAGAGTCGCTCCTGTTCCTTTCAGAAGTAGAATAAGCCCAGAGAGTCTCACCTGTTCCTTTCAGAAGTAGAATAAGCCCAGAGAGAGTCGCTCCTGTTCCTTTCAGAAGTAGAATAAGCCCAGAGAGAGTCGCTCCTGTTCCTTTCAGAAGTAGAATAAGCCCAGAGAGAGTCCCTCCTGTTCCTTTCAGAAGTAGAATAAGCCCAGAGAGAGTCCCTCCTGTTCCTTTCAGAAGTAGAATAAGCCCAGAGAGAGAGTCCCTCCTGTTCCTTTCAGAAGTAGAATAAGCCCAGAGAGAGTCCCTCCTGTTCCTTTCAGAAGTAGAATAAACCTAGAGAGAGAGTCCCTCCTGTTCCTTTCAGAAGTAGAATAAACCCAGAGAGAGAGTCCCTCCTGTTCCTTTCAGAAGTAAAATAAGCCCAGAGAGAGTCCCTCCTGTTCCTTTCAGAAGTAGAATAAACCCAGAGAGAGAGTCCCTCCTGTTCCTTTCAGAAGTAGAATAAGCCCAGAGAGAGAGTCCCTCCTGTTCCTTTCAGAAGTAGAACCCAGAGAGAGTCCCTCCTGTTCCTTTCAGAAGTAGAATAAGCCCAGAGAGAGAGTCCCTCCTGTTCCTTTCAGAAGTAGAATAAACCCAGAGAGAGAGTCCCTCCTGTTCCTTTCAGAAGTAGAATAAACCCAGAGAGAGAGTCCCTCCTGTTCCTTTCAGAAGTAGAATAAACCCAGAGAGAGTCCCTCCTGTTCCTTTCATAAGTAGAATAAACCCAGAGAGAGAGTCCCTCCTGTTCCTTTCAGAAGTAGAATAAACCGAGAGAGAGAGTCCCTCCTGTTCCTTTCAGAAGTGGAATAAACCCAGAGAGAGAGTCCCTCCTGTTCCTTTCAGAAGTAGAATAAGCCCAGAGAGAGAGTCCCTCCTGTTCCTTTCAGAAGTAGAATAAACCCAGAGAGAGAGAGAGTCGCTCCTGTTCCTTTCAGAAGTGGAATAAACCCAGAGAGTCCCTCCTGTTCCTTTCATAAGTAGAGTAAGCCCACTGCCAGAGTCTAATTGCTGACATACAAAATCCATCATTTGAAACTAAGCAGACAAATTGCTATTGTTGTATACACACACACACACACACACACACACACACACACACACACACACACACACACACACACACACACACACACACACACACACACACACACACACACACACACACACACACACACACACACACACACACACACACACCCCTGCTGAACTATCTCTCTACAACACACACATCTCGATCTCAAGCAGTGGAACGTGTTTACCCTAATGGTGAACTTTATTCCAATGCTTCACCTCTTATTAATTGAGGTTGGTCTGATGTCCTCTATCAGCTCCTTTCCCCTTATTGGGCCCACTGCAGCTACTAATAATGCACTGTTTTTCTGTGTGTGTGTGTGTGTGTGTGTGTGTGTGTGTGTGTGTGTGTGTGTGTGTGTGTGTGTGTGTGTGTGTGTGTGTGTGTGTGTGTGTGTGTGTGTGTGTGTGTGTGTGTCCCTTCTGATAAGGAGAAGCTTCTCAACACGTTCCGTTTGAAAACAATTGATAATAAACAATAAAACAATAGCATCGCCAAGTCTTTGCATAATCTGAATTCATTTCCTGACTCTTCTGGGTTTTTGTTGAAACTTAATTGCCTTTTTTCTTTTTTTTCTTCTTCTTTTGTCTCCCGAGTGAGAAACAAACACACACCGTACCGAAGTTAAGCATCTCTCCTGTCGGCATCTCGGCACTACTGAGAGTGTGTGTGACTGTAAAAACAATGCCTGTGTGTGTGTGTCCAGAACAATGCAGAGCGTCTGCGCAGGGCGACAGAGAGACTGCGTGGTCCTGTAGTCTTCAGTCAGGAGCCAGCTGTCAGGAAAACACAGCTGAGGTCCTTCAGCCAGTATGTGGAGGTCAGGCCAGGTGAGAGAGACGCACACATCTCCACACACACATGTATAAATGCACACACATAAATACACACACACACAATAGACACTATCCCTCCTCTCCCCATGGCACCATACAGTGTCTCTCTCAGAACACACCCCTCTGTGGTTGTATGTGTGGTCTCTAAAGGTGTCTCACTGTGTGGCCCATGAGGTGTGAATGTCTCACAAATCAGGTTCAACATCTTACTCTCCCTCCCTCCCCCTCTCTCTCCCTCTCTGTCCCTCTCTCCCTCCCTATCCTTCTGACCCTCTCTCCTTCTCTCCTTTTATCTCTCTCTCTCCCTCCCTCTCTGACCCTCTCTGTCCCCCTCCCTCCCCTCTCTCTCTCTCCTCTCTGGCTCCCTGTCCCTCTCTGTCCCCCTCCCTCTCTCTCTCCTCTCTGGCTCCCTGTCCCTCTCTGACCCCCTCCCTCCCTCTCTCTCTCTCCCTCACTATCCCTCCCTCTCTCTCTCCTCTCTCCCTATCCCTCTATGTCCCCCCTCCCTCTCCTCTCTCCACCCCTCCCTCCCCTCTCTCTCCTCTCTCCCTCCCTCTGTCCCTCTCTGTCCCCCCTCCCTCTGACCCTCTCTGTCCCCCCCCCTCCCATCCCTCTCTTCTTGTCTTCCAGAGGTAAAGCGTCAGAGATCAGTACCAGAGGATCAGAGACGGACGTGCGAGGAGAGCGGACTGGCACCAGACACCGATGCTCGCAAGCCTTATGAAGATGAAGTAATTTATGCATAGATAATCTCTTTCCCTCCATCCCTCTTTCCCTACATCCTTTCTTCCCTTCCTCGCTCCTCTCTTTCCATCCCTCTTTCCCTACATCTCTCCTTCCCTTCCTCCCTTCTCTCTTTCCATCCCTCCTTCCCTTCCTCCCTCCTCTATATCCCTCCCTCCTTCCCTTCCTCCCTCCTCTCTTTCCATCCCTCCTTCCCTTCCTCCCTCCTCTATATCCCTCCCTCCTTCCCTTCCTCCTTCCTCTCTTTCCCTCCCTCCCTTCCTCCCTCCTCTCCTTCCCTCCCTCCCTTCCTCCCTCCTCTCCTTCCCTTCCTCCCTCCTCTCTTTCCCTCCCTCCCTCCTTCCCTTCCTCCCTCCTCTCTTTCCCTCCCTCCTTCCCTTCCTCCCTCCTCTCTTTCCCTCCCTCCTTCCCTTCCTCCCTCCCTCCCTCCCTCCTTCCCTTCCCTTCCTCCCTCCTCTCCTTCCCTTCCTCCCTCCTCTCCTTCCCTCCCTCCCTCCCTCCTTCCCTTCCTCCCTCCTCTCTTTCCCTCCCTCCCTCCTTCCCTTCCTCCCTCCTCTCCTTCCCTCCCTCCCTCCTCTCCCTCCTTCCTTCCCTCCCTCCCTCCCTCCCTCCTCTCCTTCCCGCCTTCCCTCCCTCCTCTCCTTCCCTCCCTCCCTCCTCTCCTTCCCTCCCTCCTTCCCTTCCTCCCTCCTCTCTTTCCCTCCCTCCCTCCTTCCCTTTCTCCCTCCTCTTCTTTCCTTCCTCCCTCCTCTCCTTCCCTTCCTCCCTTCTCTCTTTCCCTCCCTCCTTCCCTTCCTCCCTCCTCTCTTTCCCTCCCTCCTTCCCTTCCTCCCTCCTCTCCTTCCCTCCCTCCCTCCCTTCTTCCCTTTCTCCCTCCTCTTCTTTCCTTCCTCCCTCCTCTCCTTCCCTTCCTCCCTCCTCTCTTTCCCTCCCTCCTTCCCTTCCTCCCTCCTCTCTTTCCCTCCCTCCCTGGCCTATAACTGGCAGATAACTGGCAGATAACTGGCAGATAACTGGCCCATAACTGGCAGATAACTGGCAGATAACTGGCCTATAACTGGCAGATAACTGGCCTATAACTGGCAGATAACTGGCCTATAACTGGCCTATAACTGGCCTATAACTGGCAGATAACTGGCCTATAACTGGCCCATAACTGGCAGGGTAACTGGCAGATAACTGGCCTATAACTGGCAGATAACTGGCCTATAAATGGCCCATAACTGGCAGGGTAACTGGCAGATAACTGGCAGATAACTGGCCTATAACTGGCCCATAACTGCCAGATAACTGGCCTATAACTGGCCCATAACTGCCAGATAACTGGCCTATTACTGGCAGATAACTGGCCTATAACTGGCCCATAACTGCCAGATAACTGGCCTATAACTGGCCTATAACTGCCAGATAACTGGCCTATAACTGGCAGATAACTGGCCTATAACTGGCCCATAACTGCCAGATAACTGGCCTATAACTGGCCCATAACTGCCAGATAACTGGCCTATAACTGGTAGATAACTGGCCTATAACTGGCCCTATAACTGGCCTATAACTGCCAGATAACTGGCCTATAACTGGCAGATAACTGGCCTATAACTGGCAGATAACTGGCAGATAACTGGCCTATAACTGGCCTATAACTGGCAGATAACTGGCCTATAACTGGCCGATAACTGGCCGATAACTGGCCTATAACTGGCAGATAACTGGCAGATAACTGGCCTATAACTGGCAGATAACTGGCCTATAACTGGCAGATAACTGGCCTATAACTGGCAGATAACTGGCCCTAAACTGGCAGATAACTGGCAGAAAATTGGCAGATAACTGGCCTATAACTGGCAGATAACTGGCCTATAACTGGCCTATAACTGGCAGATAACTGGCCTATAACTGGCAGATAACTGGCCTATAACTGGCCTATAACTGGCCCATAACTGGCAGGGTAACTGGCAGATAACTGGACTATAACTGGCAGATAACTGGCAGATAACTGGCCTAAAACTGGCAGGGTAACTGGCAGATAACTGGACTATAACTGGCAGATAACTGGCCTATAACTGGCCCAAAACTGGCCCATAACTGGCAGGGTAACTGGCAAACAACTGGCCTATAACTGGCCCATAACTGCCAGATAACTGGCCTATAACTGGCAGATAACTGGCCTATAACTGGCCCATAACTGCCAGATAACTGGCCTATAACTGCCAGATAACTGGCCTATAACTGGCAGATAACTGGCCTATAACTGGCCCATAACTGCCAGATAACTGGCCTATAACTGGCCCATAACTGCCAGATAACTGGCCTATAACTGGCAGATAACTGGCCTATAACTGGCAGATAACTGGCCCTATAACTGGCCTATAACTGCCAGATAACTGGCCTATAACTGGCAGATAACTGGCCTATAACTGGCCTATAACTGGCCTATAACTGGCCTATAACTGGCAGATAACTGGCCTATAACTGGCCGATAACTGGCCGATAACTGGCAGATAACTGGCAGATAACTGGCCTATAACTGGCAGATAACTGGCCTATAACTGGCAGATAACTGGCCTATAACTGGCAGATAACTGGCCTATAACTGGCAGATAACCTGCAGATAACTGGCCTATAACGGGCGGATAACTGGACTATAATTGGCAGATAACTGGCCTACAACTGGCAGATAACTGGCCTATAACTGGCAGATAACTGGCCCATAACTGGCAGATAACTGGCAGATAACTGGCCTATAACTGGCAGATAACTGGCCTATAACTGGCAGATAACTGGCAGATAACTGGCCCATAACTGGCAGATAACTGGCAGATAACTGGCCTATAACTGGCAGATAACTGGCCTATAACTGGCAGATAACTGGCCTATAACTGGCCTATAACTGGCAGATAACTGGCCTATAACTGGCAGATAACTGGCCTATAACTGGCCCATAACTGGCAGGGTAACTGGCAGATAACTGGCCTATAACTGGCAGATAACTGGCCTATACCTGGCCCATAACTGGCCCATAACTGGCAGGGTAACTGGCAGATAACTGGCCTATAACTGGCCCATAACTGCCAGATAACTGGCCTATAACTGGCCCATAACTGCCAATATAACTGGCCTATTACTGGCAGATAACTGGCCTATAACTGGCAGATAACTGGCCTATAACTGGCAGATAACTGGCCCTATAACTGGCAGATAACTGGCAGATAACTGGCCTATAACTGGCAGATAACTGGCCTATAACTGGCAGATAACTGGCCTATAACTGGCCTATAACTGGCCGATAACTGGCCGATAACTGGCCTATAACTGGCAGATAACTGGCAGATAACTGGCCTATAACTGGCAGATAACTGGCCTATAACTGGCAGATAACTGGCCTATAACTGGCAGATAACTGGCCTATAACTGGCAGATAACTGGCCCTAAACTGGCAGATAACTGGCCTATAACTGGCAGAAAATTGGCAGATAACTGGCCTATAACTGGCAGATAACTGGCCTATAACTGGCCTATAACTGGCAGATAACTGGCCTATAACTGGCAGATAACTGGCCTATAACTGGCAGATAACCTGCAGATAACTGGCCTATAACGGGCGGATAACTGGACTATAATTGGCAGATAACTGGCCTATAACTGGCAGATAACTGGCCTATAACTGGCAGATAACCTGCAGATAACTGACCTATAACTGGCCTATGACTG
>NW_025746917.1:42500-79702 GCF_021184085.1 Oncorhynchus gorbuscha
AAGTAGACCATCCTAGTCATAGTATCACCTCATCCTCTAAGGAATAGTGAGGAGGAGGAGGAGAGTAGGCCATCCTAGTCATAGTATCACCTCATCCTCTAAGGAATAGTGAGCAGGAGGAGGAGGAGAAGGAGGAGGAGAGTAGACCATCCTAGTCATAGTATCACCTCATCCTCTAAGGAATAGTGAGCAGGAGGAGGAGGAGGAGGAGAGTAGACCATCCTAGTCATAGTATCACCTCATCCTCTAAGGAATAGTGAGCAGGAGGTGGAGGAGGAGGAGAGTAGACCATCCTAGTCATAGTATCACCTCATCCTCTAAGGAATAGTGAGCAGGAGGAGAAGGAGGAGGAGAGTAGACCATCCTAGTCATAGTATCACCTCATCCTCTAAGGAATAGTAAGCAGGAGGAGGAGAGTAGGCCATCCTAGTCATAGTATCACCTAATCCTCTAAGGAATAGTACGCAGGAGGAGGAGGAGAGTAGACCATCCTAGTCATAGTATCACCTCATCCTCTAAGGAATAGTAAGCAGGAGGAGGAGGAGGAGGAGAAGGAGGAGGAGAGTAGGCCATCCTAGTCATAGTATCACCTCATCCTCTAAGGAATAGTGAGCAGGAGGAGGAGGAGCAGGAGGAGGAGAGTAGGCCATCCTAGTCATAGTATCACCTCATCCTCTAAGGAATAGTAAGCAGGAGGAGGAGAGTAGGCCATCCTAGTATCACCTCATCCTCGAAGGAATAGTGAGCAGGAGGAGGAGAGTAGGCCATCCTAGTATCACCTCATCCTCTAAGGAATAGTAAGCAGGAGGAGGAGAGTAGGCCCTCCTAGTATCACCTCATCCTCTAAGGAATAGTGAGCAGGAGGAGGAGAGTAGGCCATCCTAGTATCAACTCATCCTCTAAGGAATAGTGAGCAGGAGGAGGAGAGTAGGCCATCCTAGTATCAACTCATCCTCTAAGGAATAGTGAGCAGGAGGAGGAGAGTAGGCCATCCTAGTATCAACTCATCCTAGTTGTTGCTGTTACATGTTGATTACTTCTACGAGCCATTCATTCACCTGATAATAAGACGAGATGTGGTGATTATTTTGTTAACATATGATTGGTTGCTGGTTAACCTGGATGTCTAACACACCTGGTTCTAATACCTACAGGAGGGTTGGAGTTAAAACCTACAGGAGGGTTGGAGTTAAAACCTACAGGAGGGTTGGAGTTAAAACCTACAGGAGGGTTGGAGTTAAAACCTACAGGAGGGTTGGAGTTAAAACCTACAGGAGGATTGGAATTAAAACCTACAGGAGGGTTGGAGTTAAAACCTACAGGAGGGTTGGAGTTAAAACCTACAGGAGGGTTGGAATTAAAACCTACAGGAGGGTATCTCTCCAGGAACAGGGTTGGAGTTAAAACCTACAGGAGGGTTGGAATTAAAACCTACAGGAGGGTTGGAGTTAAAACCTACAGGAGGGTTGGAATTAAAACCTACAGGAGGGTTGGAGTTAAAACCTACAGGAGGGTTGGAGTTAAAACCTACAGGAGGGTATCTCTCCAGGAACAGGGTTGGAGTTAAAACCTACAGGAGGGTTGGAGTTAAAACCTACAGGAGGGTATCTCTCCAGGAACAGGGTTGGAGTTAAAACCTACAGGAGGGTTGGAGTTAAAACCTACAGGAGGGTTGGGTGTTAAAACCTACAGGAGGGTTGGAATTAAAACCTACAGGAGGGTTGGAGTTAAAACCTACAGGAGGGTTGGAGTTAAAACCTACAGGAGGGTTGGAATTAAAACCTACAGGAGGGTTGGAGTTAAAACCTACAGGAGGGTTGGAATTAAAACCTACAGGAGGGTTGGAATTCAAACCTACAGGGGGGTTGGAGTTAAAACCTACAGGAGGGTATCTCTCCAGGAACAGGGTTGGAGTTGAAACCTACAGGAGGGTCTCTCTCCAGGAACAGGGTTGGAGTTGAAACCTACAGGAGGGTCTCTCTCCAGGAACAGGGTTGGAGTTGAAACCTACAGGAGGGTCTCTCTCCAGGAACAGGGTTGGAGTTGAAACCTACAGGAGGGTCTCTCTCCAGGAACAGGGTTGGAGTTGAAACCTACAGGAGGGTCTCTCTCCAGGAACAGGGTTGGAGTTGAAACCTACAGGAGGGTCTCTCTCCAGGAACAGGGTTGGTGAGCCCTGCACTAGACATGTGGGCTGAAATAAGGGCGATGGGGACGAGTGTGAATGACTCAGAGGTAAACGTCGGGCTGACCCCTGACCCCATCCATACAGATTGAGTAAATTAGGACAAGAGGGAGCATAATAGTGTATCACAAGAGAAAAAGGTTTGGGTAGAGGAGCGTGTGTCGGGAGGGAACTAGTCAGTGTTTCTGACTACAGTGTTTCCATGCGTGTCGACTAGAACTAAAACGCTAAAATAAAAGTCTCTTTCTTCTCTGGTAAAGCTTTGCTGTGTATCTCTAGCCACCACTCTCTGAAGAGGGAGGGAGACCAAAACAACAACAAGAAGAAGAAGGGAACAATAGCAACAACAAGGCGGCCATTATCGTGGGGCCTTTTCAGTCTTCTAATGAAAGACTTCTGTTTAAAAGAAAACCTCCTCTCTCCCTTTCTTCTCTCTCCCTCGTTTAATAAATTATAATGTTTTGATGCTGTATGTGATTCCTGTTTCATGAGGAATTCTAACCCCTCTTCTCTCTGTCCTCTGTCTTTCATTCTGTTTGTCTCTCTGTCCTCTGTCCTCCCTCTTCTCTCTCTTCTCCTCCATCTCCCCCTCTTCTCTCTCTCTCTTCTCTGTCTCCCCCTCTTCTCTCTCTTTTCTCCTCCGTCTCCCCCTCTTCTCTCTCTCTCTTCTCTGTCTCCCCCTCTTCTCTCTCTTCTCCTCCGTCTCCCCCTCTTCTCTCTCTCTCTCTCTCCTCTGTCTCCCCCTCTTCTCTCTCTTCTCCTCCGTCTCCCCCTCTTCTCTCTCTCTTCTCCTCCGTCTCCCCCTCTTCTCTCTCTTCTCCTCCGTCTCCCCCTCTTCTCTCTCTCATCTCTGTCTCCCCATCTTCTCTCTCTTCTCCTCCGTCTCCCCCTCTTCTCTCTCTCTCTTCTCCTCCGTCTCCCCCTCTTCTCTCTCTTCTCCTCCGTCTCCCCCTCTTCTCTCTCTCTCTTCTCCTCTGTCTCCCCCTCTTCTCTCTCTTCTCCTCTGTCTCCCCCTCTTCTCTCTGTTCTCCCTCTACCAGAAGGCGTTCAAAGACACCAGTCAGTACGTTGTCGGGGAGCTGTCTGCTCTGGAGAGCGAGCAGCGCCACATCGACGCCCGGGCGGCGCGCGTGGAGAAGAGGCTACGCTATCTCATGGACACAGGTACCAAGCCCAATTACACTGGAAAACTGTTTTGGCAAATTGAGCGTTTCACACAAACTCTCACGGAGTTGGGGAAGTGTGTGTGAGGCTGTAGTGTCCCAAATGACACCCTATTCCCTACGTAGTGCGCACTACTTTTATGGAGCCCAATGCACTATATAAGGAATAGAGCTCCATTTGGGATACGGTGTGGAATCTTTGAAGCAGTGAATGTTGTGTAGCTACGGAAGGAGGGAGGGAGGCGATACGAGGGGCTGGCTGGTGGATATGAAAGGGGGAGGAAATGGGGAGAGTGGGAGTAGAGGGTGATAGAAGGGGGAGAAGGAGGATAGATGGTGGGAGAGCGAGGGGGAGAGAAGGGAGACCTCTCTGGGCCAGAGTGATAAGAGAGTCTTCATGGGAAATGATAACCAGGCCTGATAGTGTCCCACCAGTGTTGGGGGGTGGAGCCCCCAGCCAGCCTGATAGTGGGGGGGGAGCCCAGCCAGCCTGCTCAGCTCACATTGAACAGTGTGCTCAGCCATGCATAGCCCCCCCTTCCCCAGTACATATCTGGTCTTCAATGATATGCAGCAGAAGGGGAGAGGTGGATGATTGGTGTGGGGGGGGGGGGCATTTAAAATAATGCAAGAGGTAACACACACACTGAGAACACAACACACACACACTGAGAACACAACACACACACACACTGAGAACACAACACACACACACACTGAGAACACAACACACACACACACTGAGAACACAACACACACACACTGAGAACACAACACACACACACACTGAGAACACAACACACACACACTGAGAACACAACACACACACACACTGAGAACACAACACACACACACTGAGAACACAACACACACACACACACACACACACACTGAGAACAACACACACACACACTGAGAACACAACACACACACACTGAGAACACAACACACACACACACTGAGAACACAACACACACACACTGAGAACACAACACACACACACTGAGAACACAACACACACACACTGAGAACACAACACACACACACACTGAGAACACAACACACACACACTGAGAACACAACACACACATGCACTGAGAACACAACACACACACACTTAACCCAACATTCACACACAGACTCACACACTCTAAAGTGTGATCTTTTGGCTTCCATACAGGCTGAATGGTGTGGTTGGAAAGCGTTGGCTGGTGGGTAACCTTGTATAGACATGAAACAGACAGGTGTCTGAGCCAAGGGGCTCGGTTCCATTGAGTCCTGAACTGAAATAACAGAATAGGACTGCGGCAGAAATTGTACCCTATTCCCTACATTGTGCACTGCTTTTGACCAGATCTCCCCTAGGGCTCCTGTCCAAAGTAGTGCACTTTATAGGGAATAGGGTGCCATTTGGGATGCGGTCTAGCATTCTGTTACTGCTACTAAACAATTTATCTTCACAACAGAGCGGGCTTTGGAAAAAGGGAAGAAAAGAGAGAGGGGAGGAGAGAGAGAGAGAGGGGAGGAGAGATAGAAAGGGAGAGGGGAGATATAGAGGGGGAGGAGAGAGAGAGGGAGAAGAGAGAGAGGGGGAGAAGAGAGAGCAGGGAGAAGAGAGAGAGAGGGGAGGAGAGAGAGAGGGGGAGAAGAGAGAGAGGGGGAGAAGAGAGGGGGAGAGAGAGGGGGAGAGAGGGGATAAGAGAGAGAGGGAGAAGAGGGGGGAGAAGAGAGGGGGACATAGAGGGAGAGAGAGAGGGGAGAAGAGAGAGGGAGAGAGGGGGATAAGAGAGAGGGAGAGAGAGGGGGATAAGAGAGAGGGGAGAAGAGAGGGGGACATAGAGGTAGAGAGAGGGGGGAGAAGAGAGAGGGAGAGAGTGAGAGGGAGAGAGAGGGAGAGAGAGGGGGAGAGAGAGGGGAGAAAGCAACACCAGGGTGGAGGGATTAAGGATTTTACTGCTCCTCCTATCGAGACATCTCTCCTCTCTCTTCTCCCCCTCTCTCCCCCTCTCTCTCTCTCTTCTGTTGTTCTCCCCCTCTCTCTCTCTCTCTTCTGTTGTTCTCCCCCTCTCTCTCTCTCTCTTCTGTTGTTCTCCCCCCCTCTCTCTCTCTTCTGTTGTTCTCCCCCTCTCTCTCTCTCTCTCTTCTGTTGTTCTCCCCCCTCTCCCTCCCTCTCTCTCTCCCTCCCTCTCTCTCTCCATCCCATCCATCCCTCTCCTCTCACCTCTTCCTCTCTCCCTCTATCCCTTCTCTCATCCCTCCCTCCCTCTCTCTCTCCCTCCCTCTCTCTCTCCATCCCATCCATCCCTCCTTGTCTCCCTCCATCTCTCTCTCCCTCATCCCTCCATATCTTCTACCCCTGTAGGAGTGACATGCTGAACATCATTGTGTCAATCTGAAGGGTTTTTCCCCACTGCTGATAAAGTAGCCTTAGCTGGATACGTTGTTTACCGGAACACACACACACACACACACACACACACACACACACACACACACACACACACACACACTCACACACACACACACACACACACACACACACACACACACACACACACACACACACACACACACACACACACACACACACACACACACACACACACACACTGTCACCACACCCTGTTTTCCACAAACACACACCTTGAGCCAGATTGATATTGCACAGCTCCAGCCCAGCCAGCCCCACTGTAAATAATCAGATAGTAGACAGGTAGTGAGGCAGCAGGATGGACGCAGCCGACACAATAATACTGGTAATATCAGAGAGAGAAGAATTCACCCCCGGATACGTCCCCAGAAACACCTTGTAGCATCACTCAATGACATGGACAAAATGTAGTTTGGGTAAACACGGAGTGAGTGTTGGGGGGGTTGTATTCGCTTCTTCTATTTCCCTCTCTTCCTCCTCTCTTCCTCCTCTCTTCCTCCTCTCTTCCTCCTCTCTTCCTGGTCCTCGGAGGCTGCAACGGTATTCGTTCACCTGTTTCCTCTCTTTTTTTCCTCCCCTCTCCTCCCCTCCTCCCCTCTCTCTTCCTCCACTCCTCTCTCCTCCCCTCTCTCTTCCTCCACTCCTCTCTCCACCCCTCCTCCCCTCTCTCTTCCTCCACTCCTCTCTTCTCCCCTCTCTTCCTCCTCTCTCCTACCCTCCTCACCTCTCTCTTCCTCCATTCCTCTCGCCTCCCCTCTCTTCCTCCACTCCTCTCTCCTCCCCTCTCTCTTCCTCCACTCCTCTCTCCACCCCTCCTCCCCTCTCTCTTCCTCCACTCCTCTCTTCTCCCCTCTCTTCCTCCTCTCTCCTACCCTCCTCACCTCTCTCTTCCTCCCCTCTCTCTTCCTCCCCTCTCTCTTCCTCCCCTCTCTTCCTCCACTCCTCTCTCCACCCCTCCTCCCCTCTCTCTTCCTCCACTCCTCTCTTCTCCCCTCTCTTCCTCCTCTCTCCTACCCTCCTTACCTCTCTCTTCCTCCCCTCTCTCTTCCTCCCCTCTCTCTTCCTCCATTCCTCTCGCCTCCCCTCTCTTCCTCCACTCCTCTCTTCTCCCCTCTCTTCCTCCTCTCTCCTACCCTCCTCACCTCTCTCTTCCTCCCCTCTCTCTTCCTCCCCTCTCTCTTCCTCCATTCCTCTCGCCTCCTCTCTCTTCCTCCACTCCTCTCTCCTCCACTCTCTCTTCCTCCACTCCCTCTTCCTCCACTCCTCTCTCTTCCTCTCTCTCTTCCTCCACTCCTCTCTCCTCCCCTCTCTCTTCCTCCACTCCTCTCTCCTCCCCTCTCTCTTCCTCCACTCCTCTCTCCTCCCCTCTCTCTTCCTCCACTCCCTCTTCCTCCACTCTCTCTTCCTCCACTCCTCTCTTCTCCCCTCTCTCTTCCTCCACTCCTCTCTCCTCCCCTCTCTCTTCCTCCACTCCTCTCTCCTCCCCTCTCTCTTCCTCCACTCCTCTCTTCTCCCCTCTCTCTTCCTCCACTCCTCTCTCCTCCCCTCTCTCTTCCTCCACTCCTCTCTTCTCCCCTCTCTCTTCCTCCACTCCTCTCTCCTCCCCTCTCTTCCTCCTCTCTCCTATCCTCTTCACCTCTCTCTTCCTCCACTCTCTCTTCCTCCACTACTCTTTCCTCCCCTCTCTTCCTCCACTCCTCTCTCCTCCCCTCTCTCTTCCTCCACTCCTCTCTCCTCCCCTCTCTCTTCCTCCACTCCTCTCTCCTCCCCTCTCTTCCTCCTCTCTCCTATCCGCCTCAACTCTCTCTTCCTCCCCTCTCTCTTCCTCCCCTCTCTCTTCCTCCACTCCTCTCTCCTCCCCTCTCTTCCTCCACTACTCTCTCCTCCTCTCTCTTCCTCCACTCCTCTCTCCTCCCCTC
The DNA here is from genome assembly GCF_021184085.1 of Oncorhynchus gorbuscha. Classification (NCBI taxonomy): domain Eukaryota; kingdom Metazoa; phylum Chordata; class Actinopteri; order Salmoniformes; family Salmonidae; genus Oncorhynchus; species Oncorhynchus gorbuscha. Next base: position 50,199 of record NW_025746917.1, read on the forward strand.
TCTCTTCCTCCACTCCTCTCTCCTCCAATCCTCTCTCCTCCCCTCTCTCTTCCTCCCCTCTCTCTTCCTCCACTCCCCTCTCTTCCTCCACTCCTCTCTCCTCCCCTCTCTTCCTCCTCTCTCCTACCCTCCTCACCTCTCTCTTCCTCCCCTCTCTCTTCCTCCCCTCTCTCTTCCTCCCCTCTCTTCCTCCCCTCTCTCTTCCTCCCTCCCCTCTCTCTTCCTCCACTCCTCTCTCCTCCCCTCTCTTCCTCCTCTCTCCTACCCTCCTCACCTCTCTCTTCCTCCCCTCTCTCTTCCTCCACTCCTCTCTCTTCCCCTCTCTCTTCCTCCACTCCTCTCTCCTCCCCTCTCTCTTCCTCCACTCCTCTCTCCTCCCCTCTCTCTTCCTCCCCTCTCTCTTCCTCCCCTCTCTCTTCCTCTCTCCTCTCTCATCCTCCACTCCTCTCTCCTCCCCTCTCTCTTCCTCCCCTCTCTTCCTCCACTCCTCTCTCCTCCTCTCTCTTCCTCCACTCCTCTCTCCTCCCCTCTCTTCCTCCTCTCTCCTCCCCTCCTCCCCTCTCTCTTCCTCCTCCCCTCTCTCTTCCTCCTCTCCTCTCTCCTACCCTCCCCCTCTCTCCTCCTCTCCTTCCCTCCTCAACCGGTCAGATCAGTTTAAGTAGTGGATGGTTTAAACTCCCTACTTTAATGAGAAGTGATGCCTTTAAGCAGACTTACAGTAAAGCAGGAATGGAACACACGACGTTAGCGTTGCCTGCGTTGCGCTCCCCAGACTGAGCCAGGCGTTACACCAACCAACTCCCCCAACACCACTTTCAACGTGTTGATTGAAGAGCCGTTTCTGGGAGGTATCCCACTTCCAGTTGTAAAATATAGAAGTAAAAACGGACTTTCCAAGACGTCCTACTTGTCGTTGTTGAATAACTAAATGTAATAAATATCTCAGCGTATTTACCTGTGACTTGGCCACTCAGGAACATTCACTGTCTTCTTGGTAAAGCAGTCTGTCGTTTAGGATTCGTATTGTGGAGTAGCTACGTTGTTGTTCCATCCTCAGTTTTCTCCCATCACAGCCATTAAACTCTGTAACTGTTTTAAAGTCACCATTGGCCTCATGGTGAAATCCCTGAGAGGTTTCCTTCCTCTCCTGCAACTGAGTTAGGAAGGACACCTGTATCGTTGAAGTGACTGGGTGTATTGATTCACCATCCATACTCTCTCTTTCTCTCTCCTCTCCTTTCCATTTCTCTCTCCTCTCCTTTCCATTTCTCTCTCCTCTCCTTTCCATTTCTCTCTCCTTTCTCTCTCCTTCTCCTTTCCATTTCTCTCTCTTTCTCTCTCCTCTCCTTTCCATTTCTCTCTCTTCTCCTTTCCATTTCTCTCTCTTTCTCTCTCCTCTCCTTTCCATTTCTCTCTCTTTCTCTCTCCTCTCCTTTCCATTTCTCTCTCCTTTCTCTCTCCTCTCCTTTCCATTTCTCTCTCTTTCTCTCTCCTCTCCTTTCCATTTCTCTCTCCTCTCCTTTCCATTTCTCTCTCCTTCTCCTTTCCATTTCTCTCTCTTTCTCTCTCCTCTCCTTTCCATTTCTCTCTCTTTCTCTCTCCTCTCCTTTCCATTTCTCTCTCCTCTCCTTTCCATTTCTCTCTCCTCTCCTTTCCATTTCTCTCTCCTCTCCTTTCCATTTCTCTCTCCTTCTCCTTTCCATTTCTCTCTCCTTCTCCTTTCCATTTCTCTCTCCTCTCCTTTCCATTTCTCTCTCCTTTCTCTCTCCTCTCCTTTCCATTTCTCTCTCTTTCTCTCTCCTCTCCTTTCCATTTCTCTCTCCTCTCCTTTCCATTTCTCTCTCCTTCTCCTTTCCATTTCTCTCTCCTCTCCTTTCCATTTCTCTCTCCTTTCTCTCTCCTCTCCTTTCCATTTCTCTCTCCTTCTCCTTTCCATTTCTCTCTCCTTCTCCTTTCCATTTCTCTCTCCTCTCCTTTCCATTTCTCTCTCCTTTCTCTCTCCTCTCCTTTCCATTTCTCTCTCCTTTCTCTCTCCTCTCCTTTCCATTTCTCTCTCCTTTCTCTCTCCTCTCCTTTCCATTTCTCTCTCTTTCTCTCTCCTCTCCTTTCCATTTCTCTCTCCTCTCCTTTCCATTTCTCTCTCCTCTCCTTTCCATTTCTCTCTCCTTCTCCTTTCCATTTCTCTCTCCTTTCTCTCTCCTCTCCTTTCCATTTCTCTCTCTTTCTCTCTCCTCTCCTTTCCATTTCTCTCTCCTCTCCTTTCCATTTCTCTCTCCTCTCCTTTCCATTTCTCTCTCCTCTCCTTTCCATTTCTCTCTCCTTCTCCTTTCCATTTCTCTCTCCTTTCTCTCTCCTCTCCTTTCCATTTCTCTCTCCTCTCCTTTCCATTTCTCTCTCTTTCTCTCTCCTCTCCTTTCCATTTCTCTCTCCTCTCCTTTCCATTTCTCTCTCCTCTCCTTTCCATTTCTCTCTCCTTCTCCTTTCCATTTCTCTCTCCTTTCTCTCTCCTCTCCTTTCCATTTCTCTCTCCTTTCTCTCTCCTCTCCTTTCCATTTCTCTCTCCTTTCTCTCTCCTCTCCTTTCCATTTCTCTCTCTTTCTCTCTCCTCTCCTTTCCATTTCTCTCTCTTTCTCCTTTCCATTTCTCTCTCCTTCTCCTTTCCATTTCTCTCTCTTTCTCTCTCCTCTCCTTTCCATTTCTCTCTCCTCTCCTTTCCATTTCTCTCTCCTTTCTCTCTCCTCTCCTTTCCATTTCTCTCCTCTCCTTTCCATTTCTCTCTCCTCTCCTTTCCATTTCTCTCTCCTTCTCCTTTCCATTTCTCTCTCTTTCTCTCTCCTCTCCTTTCCATTTCTCTCTCCTCTCCTTTCCATTTCTCTCTCCTTTCTCTCTCCTCTCCTTTCCATTTCTCTCTCCTCTCCTTTCCATTTCTCTCTCTTTCTCTCTCCTCTCCTTTCCATTTCTCTCTCTTTCTCTCTCCTCTCCTTTCCATTTCTCTCTCCTTCTCCTTTCCATTTCTCTCTCCTTTCCATTTCTCTCTCCTTCTCCTTTCCATTTCTCTCTCCTTTCTCTCTCCTCTCCTTTCCATTTCTCTCTCCTTTCTCTCTCCTCTCCTTTCCATTTCTCTCTCCTTTCTCTCTCCTTCTCCTTTCCATTTCTCTCTCCTCTCCTTTCCATTTCTCTCTCCTTTCTCTCTCCTTCTCCTTTCCATTTCTCTCTCTTTCTCTCTCCTCTCCTTTCCATTTCTCTCTCTTTCTCTCTCCTCTCCTTTCCATTTCTCTCTCCTTCTCCCTTCCATTTCTCTCTCCTCTCCTTTCCATTTCTCTCTCCTCTCCTTTCCATTTCTCTCTCCTTTCTCTCTCCTTCTCCCTTCCATTTCTCTCTCCTCTCCTTTCCATTTCTCTCTCCTTTCTCTCTCCTTCTCCTTTCCATTTCTCTCTCCTCTCCTTTCCATTTCTCTCTCCTTTCTCTCTCCTTCTCCTTACCATTTCTCTCTCCTTTCTCTCTCCTTTCTCTCTCCTCTCCTTTCCATTTCTCTCTCCTCTCCTTTCCATTTCTCTCTCCTTTCTCTCTCCTTTCTCTCTCCTTCTCCTTTCCATTTCTCTCTCCTTCTCCTTTCCATTTCTCTCTCCTCTCCTTTCCATTTCTCTCTCCTCTCCTTTCCATTTCTCTCTCCTTTCTCTCTCCTTCTCCCTTCCATTTCTCTCTCCTCTCCTTTCCATTTCTCTCTCCTTTCTCTCTCCTTCTCCTTTCCATTTCTCTCTCCTCTCCTTTCCATTTCTCTCTCCTTTCTCTCTCCTTCTCCTTTCCATTTCTCTCTCCTTTCTCTCTCCTTTCTCTCTCCTCTCCTTTCCATTTCTCTCTCCTCTCCTTTCCATTTCTCTCTCCTTTCTCTCTCCTTTCTCTCTCCTTCTCCTTTCCATTTCTCTCTCCTTTCTCTCTCCTTCTCCTTTCCATTTCTCTCTCTCTTTCTCTCTCCTTCTCCTCTCCTTTTCTCTCTCCCCTTCTCGCTGCCTCTCATATTTTCTCTCTTTCTCTCTCCTTCTCCTTTCCATTTCTCTCTCTCTTTCTCTCTCCTTCTCCTCTCCTTTTCTCTCTCCCCTTCTCGCTGCCTCTCATATTTTCTCTCTTTCTCTCTCCTTCTCCTTTCCATTTCTCTCTCCTTTCTCTCTTTCTCTCTCCTTCTCCTTTCCATTTCTCTCTCCTTTCTCTCTTTATCTCTCCTTCTCCTTTGCATTTCTCTCTCCTTTCTCTCTTTATCTCTCCTTCTCCTTTCTATTTCTCCTTTCTCTCTCTCTCCTTCTCCTTTCCATTTCTCTCTTTCTCTCTCCTTCTCCTTTCCATTTCTCTCTCTCTTTCTCTCTCCTCCTCTCCTTTTCTCTCTCCCCTTCTCGCTGCCTCTCATATTTTCTCTCTTTCTCTCTCCTTCTCCTTTCCATTTCTCTCTCCTTTCTCTCTTTATCTCTCCTTCTCCTTTCCATTTCTCTCTCCTTTCTCTCTTTCTCTCTCCTTCTCCTTTCCATTTCTCTCTCCTTTCTCTCTTTCTCTCTCCTTCTCCTTTCCATTTCTCTCTCCTTCTCCTTTCCATTTCTCTCTCTCTTTCTCTCTCCTCCTCTCCTTTTCTCTCTCCCCTTCTCGCTGCCTCTCATATTTTCTCTCTTTCTCTCTCCTTCTCCTTTCCATTTCTCTCTCCTTTCTCTCTTTCTCTCTCCTTCTCCTTTCCATTTCTCTCTCCTTTCTCTCTTTCTCTCTCCTTCTCCTTTCCATTTCTCTCTCCTTTCTCTCTTTCTCTCTCCTTCTCCTTTCCATTTCTCTCTCCTTTCTCTCTTTCTCTCTCTTCTCCTTTCCATTCTCTCTCTTTCTCTCTTTCTCTCTCCTTCTCCTTTCCATTTCTCTCTCCTTTCTCTTTCTCTCTCTTCTCCTTTCCATTTCTCTCTCCTTTCTCTCTTTCTCTCTCCTTCTCCTTTCCATTTCTCTCTCCTTTCTCTCTTTATCTCTCCTTCTCCTTTGCATTTCTCTCTCCTTTCTCTCTTTATCTCTCCTTCTCCTTTCTATTTCTCCTTTCTCTCTCTCTCTCCTTCTCCTTTCCATTTCTCTCTTTTCTCTCTCCTTCTCCTTTCCATTTCTCTCTCTCTTTCTCTCTCCTCCTCTCCTTTTCTCTCTCCCCTTCTCGCTCCTCTCATTTTTCTCTCTTTCTCTCTCCTTCTCCTTTCCATTTCTCTCTCCTTTCTCTCTTTATCTCTCCTTCTCCTTTCCATTTCTCTCTCCTTTCTCTCTTTCTCTCTCCTTCTCCTTTCCATTTCTCTCTTTTCTCTCTTTCTCTCTCTTCTCCTTTCCATTTCTCTCTCCTTCTCCTTTCCATTTCTCTCTCTCTTCTCTCTCCTCCTCTCCTTTTCTCTCCCCCTTCTCGCTGCCTCTCATATTTTCTCTCTTTCTCTCTCCTTCTCCTTTCCATTTCTCTCTCCTTTCTTCTTTCTCTCTCCTTCTCCTTTCCATTTCTCTCTCCTTTCTCTCTTTCTTCTCCTTTCCTTTCCATTTCTCTCTCCTTTCTCTCTTTCTCTCTCCTTCTCCTTTCCATTTCTCTCTCTCTTCTCGCTTTCTCTCTCCGTCTCCTTTCCATTTCTCTCTCTTTCTCTCTCCTTCTCCTTTCCATTTCTCTCCTCCTTTCTCTCTTTCTCTCTCCTCCTTTCCATTTCTCTCTCCTTCTCCTTTCTCTCTTTCTCTCTCCTTTCTCTCTTTCTCTCTCCTTCTCCTTTCCATTTCTCTCTCTCTTTCTCTCTCCTTCTCCTCTCCTTTTCTCTCTCCCCTTCTCGCTGCCTCTCATATTTTCTCTCTTTCTCTCTCCTTCTCCTTTCCATTTCTCTCTCTCTTTCTCTCTCCTTTCTCGCTTTCTCTCTCCGTCTCCTTTCCATTTCTCTCTCTTTCTCTTTCTCCTTTCCATTTCTCTCTCCTTTCTTCTCTCTCTCCTTCTCCTTTCCATTTCTCTCTCCTTTCTCTCTTTCTCTCTCCTTCTCCTTTCCATTTCTCTCTTTCTCTCTCCTTCTCCTTTCCATTTCTCTCTTTCTCTCTCCTCCTTTCCATTTCTCTCTCTCTCTTTCTCTCTCCTTCTCCTCTCCTTTTCTCTCTCCCCTTCTCCCTCTCATATTTTCTCTCTTTCTCCCTCCTTCTCCTTTCCATTTCTCTCTCCTTTCTCTCTTTATCTCTCCTTCTCCTTTCTATTTCTCCTTTCTCTCTTTCTCTCTCCTTCTCCTTTCCATTTCTCTCTCCTTTCTCTCTTTCTCTCTCCTTCTCCTTTCCATTTCTCTCTTTCTCTCTCCTTCTCCTTTCCATTTCTCTCTCTCTTTCTCTCTCCTTCTCCTCTCCCTTTTCTCTCTCCCCTTCTCGCTGCCTCTCATATTTTCTCTCTTTCTCTCTCCTTCTCCTTTCCATTTCTCTCTCCTTTCTCTCTTTCTCTCTCCTTCTCCTTTCCATTTCTCTCTCCTTTCTCTCTTTCTCTCTCCTTCTCTTTTCCATTTCTCTCTCCTTTCTCTCTTTCTCTCTCCTTCTCCTTTCCATTTCTCTCTCCTTTCTCTCTTTATCTCTCCTTCTCCTTTCCATTTCTCTCTCCCTTCTCTCTTTCTCTCCCTCCCACCTCTTTCTTTCCTCTCTCTCTCCTCCCCCTCCCTCTCTCTCCTCCCCCTCCCTCTCTCCCCCCTCTCTCTCTTCCTCTCCCCATATTCCCCAGTTTCTTCCCCCAGCAATGTTTTTTGAGTTCTGCACTGGTTTCCTCTTTTCCTATTACGCGGTACGAGAGACGGTGGTTCTCCCCAGATGAATACAAAGTAATTGGGGTGGTTAATTTATTTACTGGGAGGCAGTTCACAGCACATTGAATAATAGAGATAATTGAACAAGAATTGTCAAGTGTCTTCTGATATCAGGCACATTACAGAAGAGAGAGTGGCATAAAACTGCCTTTCTATGCTTCCATTGTTTATGGTAATGAAGTACAGCCATTAATTCCTCGGTGGCCTTCCAAGCTTATGGCAGGCCCCATTGTTGTGTGTGTATTAATATGTAATCAGTAAATAGTTTAATTTCCTAATCTGCGTTGGGAGAATTCACTTTCTAACAGCTCTTAATTACTGCAGGGTTCTAACGAGCCCCATCGCCGTGCCGACGCAGAGCACGGAAGCCAGGCAGCCAATCAGATGTGCGGCGGTGGGTCGGAAGGGGGGGATTTGAATTCCTGGGGCGCCGCTCTCCGCCTAATGAACTTGTTATTCCGGGACTGGGGGGAGTAGAGTGTCCTTCACAGCATAGCAGTTCACAACGTTGGGAGAACGCTCACCTAATGTTAGGGTGATAATAATAGTTATTGATGATATTTATAACGAAAGTCATATTGTATCACGATGATACATTACCTTTATTCCTGGGCTGACGGGTGTGGTGTGTTTCCTTCACAGCATAGCAGTTGACCACGTTGGGAGAGCGTTTACCGAATGTTAGAATAATAAATATTAATATTAATAATGGTTACACAGTACCACTCAAATGTTTGGACACACCTACTAATTCAAGGGTTTTTCTTTATTTTTACTATTTTCTACGTAACTGTGAAGACATCAACACTATGAAATAACACATATGGAATCATGTAGCAACAAAATACTGTTAAAGAAATCCAAATATATTTCATATTTGAGATTCTTCAAATACCCATCCTTTGCCATGATGACAGCTTTGTACACTCTTGGCATTATCTCAACCAGCTCCATGAGGTAGTCACCTGGAATGCATTTCAATTAACAGGTGTATCTTGTTAAAAGTTCATTTGTGGAATTTCTTTCCTTCATAATGCGTTTGAGACAATCAGTTGTTGTGACAAGTTAGGGGTCATATACAGAAGATAGCCCTATTTGGTAAAATACCAAGTCCATAATATAGCAAGATCAGCTCAAATAAGCAAAGACCAACGACAGTCCATCATTACTTTAAGACATGAAGGTCAGTCAATCCGGAAGATTTCAAGAACTTTGAACGTTTCTTCAAGTACAGTCGCAAAAACCATCGAGAGCTATGATGAAACTGGCTCTCGTGAGGCCCGTCACAGGAGAGGAAGACCCAGACTTACCTCTAAGGAACTTATCCTACGCAGCTGAGTTACCAGCCTCAGAAATTGCTTAAGGAACAGACACATCTCAACATCAACTGTTCAGAGGAGATTGTGTGAGTCAGGCCTTGATGGTCTAATTGCTTGCAAAGAAACCACCAATATGAAGAAGAGACTTGCTTGGGCCAAGAAACATGAGCAATGGACATTAGACCGGTGGAAATCTGTCCTTTGGTCTGATGAGTCCAAATTTTAGATTTTTGGTTCCAACCGCCGTGTCTTTGTGAGACGCAGATTATGTTAACGGATGATCTCCACATGTGTGGTTCCCACCATGAAGCATGGAGGAGGAAGTGTGTGACGGTGCTATGCTGGTGACACTGTCAGTGATTTGTTTAGAATTCAAAACACACTTAACCAGCAAGGCTACCACAGCATTCTGCAGCGATACACCCTCCCATCTGGTTTGGGCCTAGTGGGACGATCATTTGTTTTTCAACAGGACAATGACCCAGAACACACCTCCCAGGCTGTGTAAGGGCTATTTGATTAAGAAGGAGAGGGATGAGGACTGCATCAGATGACCTCATCATCCAACCCAGTTGAGATGGTTTGGGATGAGTCGGACCGCAGAGTGAAGATAAAGCAGCCAACAAGTGCTCAGCATATGTGGGAACTCCTTCCAGGCTGTTGGAACAGCATTCCTCATGAAGCTGGTTGAGAGAATGCCAAGAGTGTGCAAAGCTGTCTTCAAGCAAACTTTGAAGAATGTCAAATATATTTTGATTTAACACTTTTTGGTTCCTACATGATTCCATATGTGTTATTGCATAGTTTAGATGTCTTCACTATTGTTCTACAATGTAGAAAATAGTAAAAATAAAGAAAAACCCTTGAATGAGTAGGTGTGTTCCAACTTTTGACTGGTACTGTGTATATATATATATATTAAGTTAGTTATTTTAGTTATTATTATAACTACAATATGATACCCCAGGGCTGGTGTGTGTCCTTCACAGCATAGTGGTTCAAAATAATCATTAATATTATTATTGATCATATTTATAATTAAAAATAAATTAATGTCTCTGTTTTAATCAGGTGAATCTTCAAGTTTCAATAGTAAAATTATATGTGTGTGTTTTAGTTATTATTATTATTAGTCTGATTCTATACCTTCATTGTCCACTGTCTCTATTTCTACCATCATCATCATCATCTTCATCTTTATTATAACTATCATTGATATTATTGTTCTCATTACTTCTATGCCTCTTCCTGTCAGACAGAGAGGTGTCGTTGCCTCTTCCTGTCAGACAGAGAGGTGTCGCTGCTTCTTCCTGTCAGACAGAGAGGTGTCGCTGCCTCTTCCTGTCAGACAGAGAGGTGTCGCTGCTTCTTCCTGTCAGACAGAGAGGTGTCGCTGCCTTTTCCTGTCAGACAGAGAGGTGTCGCTGCCTCTTCCTGTCAGACAGAGAGGTGTCGCTGCCTCTTCCTGTCAGACAGAGAGGTGTCGCTGCCTCTTCCTGTCAGACAGAGAGGTGTCGCTGCCTCTTCCTGTCAGACAGAGAGGTGTCGCTGCCTCTTCCTGTCAGACAGAGAGGTGTCGCTGCCTCTTCCTGTCAGACAGAGAGGTGTCGCTGCCTCTTCCTGTCAGACAGAGAGGTGTCGCTGCCTCTTCCTGTCAGACAGAGAGGTGTCGTTGCCTCTTCCTGTCAGACAGAGAGGTGTCGCTAACTCTTCCTGTCAGACAGAGGTGTCGCTGCCTCTTCCTGTCAGACGGAGAGGTGTCGCTGCCTCTTCCTGTCAGACAGAGAGGTGTCGCTGCCTCTTCCTGTTAGATGGAGGTGTCGCTGCCTCTTCCTGTCAGACAGAGAGGTGTCGCTGCCTCTTCCTGTCAGACAGAGAGGTGTCGCTGCCTCTTCCTGTCAGACAGAGAGGTGTCACTGCCTCTTCCTGTCAGACAGAGAGGTGTCACTGCCTCTTCCTGTCAGACAGAGAGGTGTCGCTGCCTCTTCCTGTCAGACAGAGAGGTGTCACTGCCTCTTCCTGTCAGACAGAGAGGTGTCACTGCCTCTTCCTGTCAGACAGAGAGGTGTCACTGCCTCTTCCTGTCAGACAGAGAGGTGTCGCTGCCTCTTCCTGTCAGACAGAGAGGTGTCGCTGCCTCTTCCTGTCAGACAGAGAGGTGTCGCTGCCTCTTCCTGTCAGACAGAGAGGTGTCGCTGCCTCTTCCTGTCAGACGGAGGTGTCTCTGCCTCTTCCTGTCAGACAGAGAGGTGTCGCTGCCTCTTCCTGTTAGACAGAGGTGTTGCACGAAGAAAGAAAACATTTTAATCAAATACAGGACTTGACTGATTCCTTTTTCATCCGTGTGGCGCTAAGGGACCTCAGATATCAAATATATATCTAACACTTAACGTCTTTATTTGTTATAGTATTTATTTGGTACTGGAGCTGAATGGTTCTGTATTGTTATCATTCTAAATAGCCCTGTCAACATCATCAGTATTATCCCTCCTGTATTGTGTGATATTCGTCCCAAAGAAAAATATCACATTTATAGAAATTTCAGCTATTCAAAAATACAGAATAGGATTTAAATGTATTCTATTCAGCGTTTTGGAATCCTCTGGCCTTCTTCTGAATGCCCCCGACCCCACCTGCCCCCTGTATCTATCTACACACACACACACACACACACACACACACACACACACACACACACACACACACACACACACACACACACACACACACACACACACACACACACACACACACACACACACACACACACACACACACATGCACACACATATACACACACATACGCACACACACATACACACACACACACACACACACACACACACACACACACACACACACACACACACACACACACACACACACACACACACACACACACACACACACACACACACACATACACACACATATACACATACACACACACACACCCCCACTCGCCCACATGACTATTTATACCTACATCCTATTCCAAATGACTATATAACCTGTAACAATGGACGCAATTATCTAAAGAATGGCGATCAGCACGGCGCCGAGCCGCCCTCACCTGCTGCGCTCTAGATAAGCGATAAACAAGAAGTGTGTGTGACTGCGTGTGTGTGTGTGAGACTGCGTGTGTGTGAGACTGCGTGTGTGTGAGACTGCGTGTGTGAGACTGCGTGTGTGTGACTGCGTGTGTGTGTGTGAGACTGCGTGTGTGAGACTGCGTGTGTGTGAGACTGCGTGTGTGTGACTGCGTGTGTGTGTGTGAGACTGCGTCTGTGATTCTGCGTGTGTGTGTGTGAGACTGCGTGTGTGTGTGTGAGACTGCGTGTGTGTGTGTGAGACTGCGTGTGTGTGTGTGTGTGAGACTGCGTGTGTGTGTGTGTGTGAGACTGCGTGTGTGTGTGTGTGTGAGACTGCGTGTGTGTGTGTGTGAGACTGCGTGTGTGTGACTGCGTGTGTGTGACTGCGTGTGTGTGTGTGAGACTGCGTGTGTGTGTGTGTGTGTGTGAGACTGCGTGTGTGTGTGTGTGTGTGAGACTGCGTGTGTGTGTGTGAGACTGCGTGTGTGTGTGAGTGTGTGTGTGTGTGAGACTGCGTGTGTGTGTGTGAGACTGCGTGTGTGTGTGTGAGACTGCGTGTGTGTGTGTGAGACTGCGTGTGTGTGTGTGTGAGACTGCGTGTGTGTGTGTGAGACTGCGTGTGTGTGTGTGTGACTGCGTGTGTGTGTGTGAGACTGCGTGTGTGTGTGTGAGACTGCGTGTGTGTGTGTGAGACTGTGTGTGTGTGTGACTGTGTGTGTGAGACTGCGTGTGTGTGTGAGACTGCGTGTGTGTGTGAGACTGCGTGTGTGTGTGAGACTGCGTGTGTGTGTGTGTGTGACTGCGTGTGTGTGTGTGAGACTGCGTGTGTGTGTGTGAGACTGCGTGTGTGTGTGTGAGACGTGTGTGTGTGAGACTGCGTGTGTGTGTGTGAGACTGCGTGTGTGTGTGTGAGACTGCGTGTGTGTGTGAGACTGCGTGTGTGTGTGTGAGACTGCGTGTGTGTGTGTGAGACTGCGTGTGTGTGTGTGAGACTGCGTGTGTGTGTGTGAGACTGTGTGTGTGTGAGACTGCGTGTGTGTGAGACTGCGTGTGTGTGTGAGACTGCGTGTGTGTGTGAGACTGCGTGTGTGTGTGTGACTGCGTGTGTGTGTGTGAGACTGTGTGTGTGAGACTGCGTGTGTGTGTGACTGCGTGTGTGTGACTGCGTGTGTGTGTGTGTGACTGCGTGTGTGTGACTGCGTGTGTGTGAGACTGCGTGTGTGTGAGACTGCGTGTGTGTGTGTGAGACTGCGTGTGTGACTGCGTGTGTGTGTGTGTGAGACTGCGTGTGTGTGTGTGAGACTGCGTGTGTGTGTGTGAGACTGCGTGTGTGTGTGTGAGACTGCGTGTGTGTGTGTGCGTGAGACTGCGTGTGTGTGTGAGACTGCGTGTGTGTGACTGTGTGTGTGTGTGTGTGCGTGTGAGACTGCGTGTGTGTGTGAGACTGCGTGTGTGTGTGTGTGCGTCTGTGACTGCGTGTGTGTGTGTGAGACTGCGTGTGTGTGTGTGAGACTGCGTGTGTGTGTGTGAGACTGCGTGTTTGTGTGTGAGACTGCGTGTGTGTGTGTGTGAGACTGCGTGTGTGTGAGACTGCGTGTGTGTGTGTGAGACTGCGTGTGTGAGACTGCGTGTGTGTGTGTGAGACTGCGTGTGTGTGTGTGTGAGACTGCGTGTGTGTGTGTGAGACTGCGTGTGTGTGTGTGTGTGTGAGACTGCGTGTGTGTGTGTGAGACTGCGTGTGTGTGTGTGTGTGTGAGACTGCGTGTGTGTGTGAGACTGCGTGTGTGTGTGTGAGACTGCGTGTGTGTGTGTGTGTGAGACTGCGTGTGTGTGTGTGAGACTGCGTGTGTGTGTGTGAGACTGCGTGTGTGTGAGACTGCGTGTGTGTGTGTGTGAGACTGCGTGTGTGTGTGTGAGACTGCGTGTGTGTGTGTGAGACTGCGTGTGTGTGTGTGAGACTGTGTGTGTGTGTGTGTGAGACTGCGTGTGTGTGTGTGTGAGACTGCGTGTGTGTGTGTGTGAGACTGCGTGTGTGTGTGTGTGAGACTGCGTGTGTGTGTGTGAGACTGCGTGTGTGTGTGTGTGAGACTGCGTGTGTGTGTGTGTGAGACTGCGTGTGTGTGTGTGTGTGTGTGTGAGACTGCGTGTGTGTGAGACTGCGTGTGTGTGTGTGTGAGACTGCGTGTGTGTGTGTGAGACTGCGTGTGTGTGTGTGAGACTGCGTGTGTGTGTGTGAGACTGCGTGTGTGTGTGTGAGACTGCGTGTGTGTGTGTGAGACTGCGTGTGTGTGTGAGACTGCGTGTGTGTGTGTGAGACTGCGTGTGTGTGTGTGAGACTGCGTGTGTGTGTGTGAGACTGCGTGTGTGTGTGTGAGACTGCGTGTGTGTGTGTGAGACTGCGTGTGTGTGTGTGTGAGACTGCGTGTGTGTGTGAGACTGCGTGTGTGTGTGTGTGAGACTGCGTGTGTGTGTGTGAATCAGTTTTGGCGTATACTGAACAGATGTTAAAAAGTGCACTGGAGGATGATGAGATTATTGCCACTGGGTTTTATTGCTGCCTAATCCCTTTCTGTGAGCAGAGGCATCACACGAGAGGAAGAGGGGATATGGCCATACAGCCAGAGGTGTGGGTGGGGATACAGTCATATGGCTTAATGCACCTTGCAGACCTACAGACAGACAGACAGACAGACCTACAGACAGACAGACCTACAGACAGACAGACCTACAGACAGGCAGACCTACGCACAGACAGACCTACAGACAGACAGACCTACAGACAGACAGACCTACGCACAGACAGACCTACGCACAGACAGACCTACGCACAGACAGACCTACAGACAGACAGACCTACAGACAGACAGACCTACAGACAGACAGACCTACGCACAGACAGACAGACCTACGCACAAACAGACAGACCTACGCACAAACAGACAGACCTACAGACAAACAGACAGACCTACAGACAGACAGACCTACAGACAGACAGACCTACAGACAGGCAGACCTACAGACAGACCTACGCACAGACAGACAGACCTACGCACAGACAGACAGACCTACGCACAGACAGACAGACCTACGCACAGACAGACAGACAGACCTACAGACAGACAGACCTACGCACAGACAGACAGACAGACCTACAGACAGACAGACCTACGCACAGACAGACAGACCTACGCACAGACGTACGGGACAGGCTGACAGGACAGGCAGACAAGACAGCCTCTAGTGTAGTGTAGTCAGCAGCCTCTAGTGTAGTGTCGTCAGCAGCTTCTAGTGTCGTCAGCAGCCTCTAGTGTAGTAGTGTAGTCAACAGCCTCTAATGTAGTCAACAGCCTCTAGTGTAGTGTAGTCAGCAGCCTCTAATGTAGTCAACAGCCTCTAGTGTAGTCAGCAGCCTGTAGTGTAGTCAGCAGCCTCTAGTGTAGTCAGCAGCCTCTAGTGTAGTCAGCAGCCTCTAGTGTAGTCAGCAGCCTCTAGTGTAGTGTAGTGTAGTCAGCAGCCTCTAGTGTAGTCAGCAGCCTCTAGTGTAGTGTAGTGTAGTGTAGTCAGCAGCCTCTAGTGTAGTGTAGTGTAGTCAGCAGCCTCTAGTGTAGTGTCGTCAACATCCTCTAGTGTAGTGTAGTCAGCAGCCTCTAGTGTAGTCAACAGCTTCTAGTGTCGTCAGCAGCCTCTAGTGTAGTGTTGTCAACAGCCTCTAGTGTAGTCAACAGCATCTAGTGTAGTGTAGTCATCAGCCTCTAGTGTAGTAGTGTAGTCAGCAGCCTCTAGTGTAGTCAACAGCCTCTAGTGTAGTCAACAGCTTCTAGTGTCGTCAGCAGCATCTAGTGTAGTGTAGTCAGCAGACTCTAGTGTAGTCAACAGCCTCTAGTGTAGTCAACAGCCTCTAGTGTAGTGTCGTCAGCAGCCTCTAATGTAGTGTAGTCAGCAGCCTCTAGTGTAGTGTAGTCAACAGCCTCTAGTGTCGTCAGCAGCCTCTAGTGTAGTGTAGTCAGCAGCATCTAGTGTAGTGTAGTCAGCAGCCTCTAGTGTAGTCAGCAGCCTCTAGTGTAGTCAGCAGCCTCTAGTGTAGTGTAGTCAGCAGCCTCTAGTGTAGTGTAGTCAACAGCCTCTAGTGTCGTCAGCAGCCTCTAGTGTAGTGTAGTCAGCAGCCTCTAGTGTAGTGTAGTCAACAGCCTCTAGTGTCGTCAGCAGCCTCTAGTGTAGTGTAGTCAACAGCTTCTAGTGTCGTCAGAAGCCTCTAGTGTAGTGTAGTCAGCAGCCTCTAGTGTAGTCAGCAGCCTCTTGTGTAGTGTAGTCAGCAGCTTCTAGTGTAGTCAGCAGCCTCTAGTGTAGTCAGCGGCCTCTGGTGTAGTCAACAGTCTCTAGGGTAGTGGCGCAGTCGGCAGCCTCTAGGGTAGTGGTGTAGTCAGTAACCTCTAGTGTAGTCAGCGGACTCTGGTGTAATCAACAGTCTCTAGGGTAGTGGCGCATTCGGTAGTCTCTAGGGTAGTAGTGTAGTCAGCAGCCTCTAGTTTATTAGTGTAGTCAGCAGCCTCTAGTGTAGTAGTGTAGTCAGCAGCCTCTAGTGTAGTCAGCAGCCTCTAATATAGTAGTGTAGTCAACAGCCTCTAGTGTAGTCAGCATCCTCTAATATAGTAGTGTAGTCAACAGCCTCTAGTGGAGTAGTGGAGTCAGCAGCCTCTAGTGTAGTCAACAGTCTCTAGTGTAGTCAACAGCCTCTAGTGGAGTAGTTTAGTCAGCAGGCTCTAGTGGAGTAGTGTAGTCATCAGCCTCTAGTGTAGTAGTGGAGTCAGCAGCCTCTAGTGTAGTCAACAGCCTCTAGTGGAGTAGTGTAGTCATCAGCCTCTAGTGTAGTAGTGTAGTCAGCAGGCTCTAGTGTAGTCAACAGCCTCTAGTGGAGTAGTGTAGTCATCAGCCTCTAGTGTAGTAGTGTAGTCAGCAGGCTCTAGTGTAGTAGTGTAGTCAACAGCCTCTAGTATAATAGTGTAGTCAACAGCCTCTAATATAGTAGTGTAGTCATCAGCCTCTAGTGGAGTAGTGTAGTCAGCAGGCTCTAGTGGAGTAGTGTAGTCAACAGCCTCTAGTGTAGTCAACAGCCTCTAGTGGAGTAGTGTAGTCAACAGCCTCTAGTGGAGTAGTGTAGTCAACAGCCTCTAGTGGAGTAGTGTAGTCAACAGCCTCTAGTGTAGTAGTGTAGTCATCAGCCTCTAGTGTAGTCAACAGCCTCTAGTGTAGTCATCAGCCTCTAGTGGAGTAGTGTAGTCAACAGCCTCTAGTGGAGTAGTGTAGTCAACAGCCTCTAGTGGAGTAGTGTAGTCAACAGCCTCTAGTGGAGTAGTGTAGTCAACAGCCTCTAGTGTAGTAGTGTAGTCAACAGCCTCTAGTGGAGTAGTGTAGTCAACAGCCTCTAGTGTAGTAGTGTAGTCAACAGCCTCTAGTGTAGTAGTGTAGTCATCAGCCTCTAGTGTAGTCAACAGCCTCTAGTGTAGTAGTGTAGTCAACAGCCTCTAGTGTAGTAGTGTAGTCATCAGCCTCTAGTGGAGTAGTGTAGTCATCAGCCTCTAGTGTAGTCAACAGCCTCTAGTGTAGTAGTGTAGTCAGCAGCCTCTAGTGTAGTAGTGTAGTCAGCAGGCTCGAGTTACGCTGATTTTGAAGCGACATGAGTGGTGTGAGAGTGATGCATTACTCTCTGAGTTACACACCAACACACACACAGACAGACTCTCTCTATCTTCACACACACACAGACAGACAGACAGACAGACAGACAGACAGACAGACAGACAGACAGACAGACAGACAGACAGACAGACAGACAGACAGACAGACAGACAGACTCTCTCTCTCTTCTTCACGCACACACAGCCAGTGTCAGCGTCTTCGGGTATATTATCAGACCTCCAGTTCTTTCAGAAACGTATGGCTGCTAAAGAAGCTTAGCATTAATGAATGTAACTATGTCCAGATGACACCGTGCTGGAGCCTTGTAAGCTGCAGGCAAGACTCGTCTTCACCCCGTATGCCAGGGCTTAAAGACACAAGAATGGCATTTCACCAACTTTAATGGGATACCCAGTATAATCTGGCAGCACCAAGAGAAGAAAAAGTGTTCCTACTATAATACTCTGGGAGGGAGGGAGGAGGGAGGGAGGGAGGGAGGGAGGGAGGGAGGGAGGGAGGGAGGGAGGGAGGGAGGGAGGGAGGGAGGGAGGGGTTGTTGTGTCTACTGTAATCAGCATTCCCTCGTTTTGTTGTTGTGTTGTCAAAGCCTTTTCTCTCTCTCTCTCTCTCTCTCTCTCTCTCTCTCTCTCTCTCTCTGTTGTTTTTTTGTGTACATGAATGTTGGTTAGGTAAGTCGTTGACTGAGTCGTTGTCTTGGTGACAGCTATGGACGAGTTGTTGTCTTGTAACGGCTATGGCTGAGTCGTTGTCTTGGTGACAGCTATGGACGAGTCGTTGTCTTGTAACGGCTATGACTGTGTCGTTGTCTTGGTGACAGCTATGGCCGAGTCGTTGTCTTGGTGACAGCTATGGACGAGTAGTTGTCTTGTAACAGCTATGACTGAGTCGTTGTCTTGGTGACAGCTATGGCCGAGTCGTTGTCTTGATGACAGCTATGGCCGAGTCGTTGTCTTGTAACAGCTATGGACGAGTTGTTGTCTTGTAACGGCTATGGACGAGTCGTTGTCTTGTAACAGCTATGGACTGAGTCTTTGTCCTGGTAATGGCTATGAACTGTGTCGTTGTCTTGTGACAGCTATGACTGAGTCGTTGTCTTGGTGACAGCTATGGACGAGTAGTTGTCTTGTAACAGCTAACAGCTATGACCGAGTCGTTGTCTTGGTGACAGCTATGGCCGAGTCGTTGTCTTGTAACAGCTATGGACGAGTTGTTGTCTTGTAACGGCTATGGACGAGTCGTTGTCTTGTAACAGCTATGGACGAGTTGTTGTCTTGTAATGGTTATGACTGAGTCGTTGTCTTGTTAACAGCTATGGCCGAGTCGTTGTCTTGGTAACGGCTATGACTGAGTCGTTGTCTTGTTAATGGTTATGGCTGAGTCGTTGTCTTGGTAACGGCTATGACTGAGTCGTTGTCTTGTTAACGGCTATGACTGTCCTGGTAACGGCTATGACCGAGTCGTTGTCTTGTTAACGGCTATGACTGAGTCGTTGTCTTGTTAACGGCTATGGACCGAGTCGTTGTCTTGGTAACGGCTATGGCCGAGTCGTTGTCTTGGTAACGGCTATGACCGAGTCGTTGTCTTGGTAACGGCTATGGACGAGTCGTTGTCTTGTCTGTCTGCTTCTCTGGTATGTCTGGGAAGTTTTGGAGAGTTTGGAGGAATTTGTACGTTTTTATCAGTGACCTTTTTAATAATAATAGTAGAATTACATAGGATTTAAAATGCCTTTTAAAAAACAAGGAGACTCTACATCAAAAGGATGAATCAATTAAATAAATTCAATGGTGTTTAATCCATTAACTCACAGGCCAATAGAGATGAGGCTAGTTGGAAAATACGCTCTCTTGGCTGTTGCTTCCAGGTTATTGTGTTTAATCCATTAACTCACAGGCCAATAGAGATGAGGCTAGTTGGAAAATACGCTCTCTTGGCTGTTGCTTCCAGGTTATTTGTAAATTGTTAAAGATATTTACAGCAGTTCACTACTCACTGACTTTAAGTGCTTATAGTCAATTTTAAAATCAGTTGTATTTGGGAGAGAGAAATCTCTGGAATGTGCCTAAACCTATTGCCTTTTAACCCTTTGAGGGGTGAAACAAACTAATCTGGTAGTGTGTGTGTGTGTGTGTGTGTGTGTGTGTGTGTGTGTGTGTGTGTGTGTGTGTGTGTGTGTGTGTGTGTGTGTGTGTGTGTGTGTGTGTGTGTGTGTGTGTGTGTGTGTGTGTGTGTGTGTGTGTGTGTGTGTGTGTGTGTGTGTGACTGCGGGGATTGGGGGGTGGTTTGTTGGGTCAGAACACAGATTAAAAATGTAAAAACTCCCACCCCCTTAATCTCCTCTTTGGCCATTTGAATGTTTGAGCAGCAAAACTATTTAATTAGTTAACTACACCAACACCCCAATACCCTCTACCCCTAACCCTCCCCTCCCTAAACGCACAAACACAATCTCTCTCTCTCTCTCTCTCTCTCTCTCTCTCTCTCTCTCTCTCTCTCTCTCTCTCTCTCTCTCTCTCTCTCTCCCCTCTCACCCCCTCCCAGATGTGCAGTGTTTCAAAGCTCAGTGTCAGCAGCCCTTTTCTATCATTCTTTACCAGTTGGGATGAAAGGGGGTTTTTAGGAAGATTAGGGGGATGGGATCCTCTAGGCATTGTCTGACAATCTTCAGATAAAACCAGCTGGGTGGATGGAGTCCCCGGGAGAGAGAGGGGGCAGGGGAAGTAGAAGGGGTGGGAAGGGGTAAGGGGTAGAGGGGGTAACTAACCACTGCTGTTCTGAGACTACGTGGAATTTAGACTTTTCTAAACGGGCACGGAAATGATTACTGAGAACCCTCCTCTCCTTTCCCCTTCTTACTTTCTTGCTTTCTTTTCCAGCCCCCTCTATATTCTCTCCCTCCCCTCTGTTTTTATTCTCGCTTTCCTAGAAATACACTACATGGCCAAAAGTATGTGGACACCTGCCCATCCAACATCTCATTCCAAAATCATGGGCATTAATATGGAGTTGGTCCCCACTTTGCTGCTATAACAGCCTCCAGTCTTCTGGGAAGGCTTTCCACTAGATGTTGGAACATTGCTGCAGGGACTTGCTTCCATTCAGCCATAAGAGCATTAGTGAGGTCGGGGTTCTGTGCAGACCAGTCAAGGTCTTCCACACCTATCTCGACAAACCATTTTTGGATGGACCTCACTTTGTGCGCGGGGACATTGTCATGCTGAAACAGGAAAGGGCCTTTCCCGAACTGTTGCCACAAAGTTGGAAGCACAGAATCATATAGAATGGCATTGTATGGTGTAGTGTTAAGATTTCCCTTCACTGGAACTAAGGGGCCCGAACCATGAAAAACAGCCCCAGACCATTATTCCTCCAAACTTTACAGTTGGCACTATGCAGTCGGGCAGGTGGCGTTCTCCTGGCATCCGCCAAACCCAGATTAGTCCGTCGGACTGCCAGATGGTGAAGCGTGATTCATCACTCCAGAGAATAGGATTCCGCTGCTCCAGAGTCCAATGGCGACGAGCTTTACACCACTCCAGTTGTCGCTTGGCTTTGCACATGGTGATCTTAGGCTTGTGTGCGGCTGTTCAGGCCGTGGAAACACATTTCATGAAGCTTCCGACGAACAGTTCTGACTTGCTAATGTTGCTTCCAGAGGCAGTTTGGAAATCGATAGTGAGTGTTGCAACCGAGGACAGGCGATTGTTACTCTCAACGCGATGTCCCGTTCTGTGAGCTTGTGTGACCTACCAACAAAATATAATGTTAACCAGGGCAGCTCTAGCAGGGCAGAAATTTGACAAACTGACTTGTTGTAAATGTGGCATCCTATGACGGTGCCACGTTGAAAGTTAGTGAGCTCTTCAGTAAGGCCATTCTTCTGGCAGTGTTTGTCTATGCAGATTGCATGGCAGTGTGCTCGATTTTATACACCTGTCAGCAACGGGTGTGACTGAAATAGCTGAATGCACTAATTTGAAGGCGTGTTCACATACTTTTGTATTTATAATGTAGTTCACTCTGAGCTGAAGTTAGCTGCTGGCAGACAGGGAAGACAGAGCAGACAGGGAAGACAGAGCAGACAGGGAAGACAGGGCAGACAGAGCAGAGAGGGCAGGGCAGAAGGGCAGGGCAGACAGAGCAGAGAGGGCAGGGCAAGAGCAGGGCAGACAGAGCAGAGGGAAGGGAGACAGGGCAGACAGAGAAGAGAGGGCAGACAGAGAAGAGAGGGCAGACAGAGCAGAGAGGGCAGAGCAGACAGAGCAGAGAGGGAAGACAGAGCAGAGAGGGCAGACAGAGCAGAGAGGGCAGAGAGGGCAGAGAGGGCAGGGCAAATGGAGCAGAGCAGACAGGGAAGGGAAGACAGGGCAGACAGAGCAGAGAGGGCAGACAGAGCAGAGAGGGCAGACAGAGCAGAGAGGGCAGGGCAGACAGAGCAGAGAGGGCAGGGCAGACAGAGCAGAGAGGGCAGACAGAGCAGAGAGGGCAGGGCAGACAGAGCAGAGCAGGGCAGACAGATCAGACTGGGAAGAGAAGACAGAGCAGAGAGGGCAGACAGAGCAGAGAGGGCAGACAGAGCAGAGAGGGCAGACAGAGCAGAGAGGGCAGACAGAGCAGAGAGGGCAGACAGAGCAGAGAGGGCAGACAGAGCAGAGCAGGGCAGACAGAGCAGACTGGGAAGGGAAGACAGAGCAGAGAGGGCAGACAGAGCAGAGAGGGCAGGGCAGACAGAGCAGGGCAGGCTGAGGCTGTTTCTGGGCCTGCTACTGATATGGCCGATCAGCTTTAGTCTGATGTCTGTAGTACAATACTCACACACAGACTCACACATACACATGAGCATACACACTCACTCACTCACTCACTCACTCACACACACACACACACACACACACACACACACACACACACACACACACACACACACACACACACACACACACACACACACACACACACACACACACACACACACACACACACACACACATGAGCATACACACTCACTATCACACACACATGAGCATACACACTCACTCACACACACACACACACACATGAGCATAC
The DNA here is from genome assembly GCF_021184085.1 of Oncorhynchus gorbuscha. Lineage (NCBI taxonomy): Eukaryota > Metazoa > Chordata > Actinopteri > Salmoniformes > Salmonidae > Oncorhynchus > Oncorhynchus gorbuscha. The sequence goes on from NW_025746917.1 coordinate 72,177, forward strand.
ACACTCACTCATACACACTCACTCATACACACTCACTCATACACACTCACTCTCACACACACATGAGCATACACACTCACTCACACACACACACACACATGAGCATACACACTGACTATCACACACACATGAGCATACACACTCACTCTCTCTCTCACACACACACACACATGAGCATACACACTCACTCACGCACACACACGAGCATACACACTCACTCACACACACACACACACACGAGCATACACACTCACTCTCTCACACACACCACACACACACACACACACACACACACACACACACACACACACACACACACACACACACACACATGAGCACACACACTCACTCACGCACACATGTTATTCTGAGAGGCTGGGGGACAATGACTGCTTATGATAATCTCTTCTTTATTGAACTGTCCTGCCGTCGTCCCCAACAACGCTTTCATCTCCCCCGCCACTGCGACCCCGGCCCAACGGCCAACAACAGACACATAGCAGAGTAGAGCAGGCCGGATTACACACACACACACACACACACACACACACACACACACACACACACACACACACACACACACACACACACACACACACACACACACACACACACACACACATCACACACACACTGAGCAAAACACACACTGCTAAAACACACACAAAAGTTCCATTCTGTTTATTTTACAGTTATATTATTTTAGGCCTTAGTTCTTCTTCTTCTTCTTACTAAATGTCCCTTTGATTTAAATGTAGCAGCTTGTTTGGCTAGAAATCATTTCAATGCCTTTTAAATCAGTTTTATTATCCACTCTTATATTGTCAATGTTAAACGTCTTTATCCGCATTGGTAGAGAAATCAAAAAGAACACGTCGTTGATCTAGAATCTAGAGCCACTGCTGTACATAGTGTTCTCTGTCTTTAACAGTTTGGATTTAGAATCTAGAGCCACTGCTGTACATAGTGTTCTCTGTCTTTAACTCACAGTTTGGATCTAGAATCTAGAGCCACTGCTGTACATAGTGTTCTCTGTCTTTAACAGTTTGGCTCTAGAATCTAGAGCCACTGCTGTACATAGTGTTCTCTGTCTTTAACAGTTTGGATCTAGAATCTAGAGCCACTGCTGTACATAGTGTTCTCTGTCTTTAACAGTTTGGATCTAGAATCTAGAGCCACTGCTGTACATAGTGTTCTCTGTCTTTAAATAACAGTTTGGATCTAGAATCTAGAGCCACTGCTGTACATAGTGTTCTTTGTCTTTAACAGTTTGGATCTAGAATCTAGAGCCACTGCTGTACATAGTGTTCTCTGTCTTTAACAGTTTGGATCTAGAATCTAGAGCCACTGCTGTACATAGTGTTCTCTGTCTTTAACAGTTTGGATCTAGAATCTAGAGCCACTACTGTACATAGTGTTCTCTGTCTTTAACAGTTTGGATCTAGAATCTAGAGCCACTGCTGTACATAGTGTTCTCTGTCTTTAACAGTTTGGATCTAGAATCTAGATCCACTGCTGTACATAGTGTTATCTGTCTTTAACAGTTTGGATCTAGAATCTAGAGCCACTGCTGTACATAGTGTTCTCTGTCTTTAACAGTTTGGATCTAGAATCTAGATCCACTGCTGTACATAGTGTTCTCTGTCTTTAACAGTTTGGATCTAGAATCTAGATCCACTGCTGTACATAGTGTTCTCTGTCTTTAACAGTTTGGATCTAGAATCTAGAGCCACTGCTGTACATAGTGTTCTCTATCTTTGAATAACAGTTTGGATCTAGAATCTAGAGCCACTGCTGTACATAGTATTCTCTGTCTTTAACAGTTTGGATCTAGAATCTAGAGCCACTGCTGTACATAGTGTTCTCTGTCTTTAACAGTTTGGATCTAGAATCTAGATCCACTGCTGTACATAGTGTTATCTGTCTTTAACAGTTTGGATCTAGAATCTAGAGCCACTGCTGTACATAGTGTTCTCTGTCTTTAACAGTTTGGATCTAGAATCTAGATCCACTGCTGTACATAGTGTTCTCTGTCTTTAACAGTTTGGATCTAGAATCTAGATCCACTGCTGTACATAGTGTTCTCTGTCTTTAACAGTTTGGATCTAGAATCTAGAGCCACTGCTGTACATAGTGTTCTCTATCTTTGAATAACAGTTTGGATCTAGAATCTAGAGCCACTGCTGTACATAGTATTCTCTGTCTTTAACAGTTTGGATCTAGAATCTAGAGCCACTGCTGTACATAGTGTTCTCTGTCTTTAACAGTTTGGATCTAGAATCTAGATCCACTGCTGTACATAGTGTTCTCTGTCTTTAACAGTTTGGATCTAGAATCTAGATCCACTGCTGTACATAGTGTTCTCTGTCTTTAACAGTTTGGATCTAGAATCTAGAGCCACTGCTGTACATAGTGTTCTCTGTCTTTGAATAACAGTTTGGATCTAGAATCTAGAGCCACTGCTGTACATAGTATTCTCTGTCTTCAACAGTTTGGATCTAGAATCTAGAGCCACTGCTGTACATAGTATTCTCTGTCTTCAACAGTTTGGATCTAGAATCTAGAGCCACTGCTGTACATAGTGTTCTCTGTCTTTAACAGTTTGGATCTAGAATCTAGAACTCTAGAGTGTTCCTGTCTTTACAGTTTGCTAGAATCTACATAGTGTTCTCTGTCTTTAACTCACAGTTTGAATCTAGAATCTAGAGACACTGCTGTACATAGTGTTCTCTGTCTTTAACTCACAGTTTGGATCTAGAATCTAGAGCCACTGCTTTACATCGTGTTCTCTCTCTTTAACTAACAGTTTGGATCTAGAATCTAGAGCCACTGCTGTACATAGTGTTCTCTCTCTTTAACTAACAGTTTGGATCTAGAATCTAGAGCCACTGCTGTACATAGTGTTCTCTGTCTTTAAATAACAGTTTGGATCTAGAATCTAGAGCCACTGCTGTACATAGTGTTCTCTGTCTTTAACAGTTTGGATCTAGAATCTAGAGCCACTGCTGTACATAGTGTTCTCTATCTTTGAATAACAGTTTGGATCTAGAATCTAGAGCCACTGCTGTACATAGTATTCTCTGTCTTTAACAGTTTGGATCTAGAATCTAGAGCCACTGCTGTACATAGTGTTCTCTGTCTTTAACAGTTTGGATCTAGAATCTAGATCCACTGCTGTACATAGTGTTCTCTGTCTTTAACAGTTTGGATCTAGAATCTAGATCCACTGCTGTACATAGTGTTCTCTGTCTTTAACAGTTTGGATCTAGAATCTAGAGCCACTGCTGTACATAGTGTTCTCTGTCTTTGAATAACAGTTTGGATCTAGAATCTAGAGCCACTGTTTTACATAGTATTCTCTGTCTTTAACAGTTTGGATCTAGAATCTAGAGCCACTGCTGTACATAGTGTTCTCTGTCTTTAACAGTTTGGATCTAGAATCTAGATCCACTGCTGTACATAGTGTTCTCTGTCTTTAACAGTTTGGATCTAGAATCTAGAGCCACTGCTGTACATAGTGTTCTCTGTCTTTAACAGTTTGGATCTAGAATCTAGAGCCACTGCTGTACATAGTGTTCTCTGTCTTTAACAGTTTGGATCTAGAATCTAGAGCCACTGCTGTACATAGTGTTCTCTGTCTTTAACAGTTTGGATCTAGAATCTAGAGCCACTGCTGTACATAGTGTTCTCTGTCTTTAACAGTTTGGATCTAGAATCTAGAGCCACTGCTGTACATAGTGTTCTCTGTCTTTAAATAACAGTTTGGATCTAGAATCTAGAGCCACTGCTGTACATAGTGTTCTCTGTCTTTAACAGTTTGGATCTAGAATCTAGAGCCACTGCTGTACATAGTGTTCTCTGTCTTTAACAGTTTGGATCTAGAATCTAGAGCCACTGCTGTACATAGTGTTCTCTGTCTTTAACAGTTTGGATCTAGAATCTAGAGCCACTGCTGTACATAGTGTTCTCTGTCTTTAACAGTTTGGATCTAGAATCTAGAGCCACTGCTGTACATAGTGTTCTCTGTCTTTAACAGTTTGGATCTAGAATCTAGAGCCACTGCTGTACATAGTGTTCTCTGTCTTTAACAGTTTGGATCTAGAATCTAGAGCCACTGCTGTACATAGTGTTCTCTGTCTTTAACAGTTTGGATCTAGAATCTAGAGCCACTGCTGTACATAGTGTTCTCTGTCTTTAACAGTTTGGATCTAGAATCTAGAGCCACTGCTGTACATAGTGTTCTCTGTCTTTAACAGTTTGGATCTAGAATCTAGATCCACTGCTGTACATAGTGTTCTCTGTCTTTAACAGTTTGGATCTAGAATCTAGATCCACTGCTGTATAGTGTTCTCTGTCTTTAACAGTTTGGATCTAGAATCTAGAGCCACTGCTGTACATAGTGTTCTCTATCTTTTAATAACAGTTTGGATCTAGAATCTAGAGCCACTGCTGTACATAGTATTCTCTGTCTTTAACAGTTTGGATCTAGAATCTAGAGCCACTGCTGTACATAGTGTTCTCTGTCTTTAACAGTTTGGATCTAGAATCTAGATCCACTGCTGTACATAGTGTTCTCTGTCTTTAACAGTTTGGATCTAGAATCTAGAGCCACTGCTGTACATAGTGTTCTCTGTCTTTAACAGTTTGGATCTAGAATCTAGAGCCACTGCTGTACATAGTGTTCTCTGTCTTTAACAGTTTGGATCTAGAATCTAGAGCCACTGCTGTACATAGTGTTCTCTGTCTTTAACAGTTTGGATCTAGAATCTAGAGCCACTGCTGTACATAGTGTTCTCTGTCTTTAACAGTTTGGATCTAGAATCTAGAGCCACTGCTGTACATAGTGTTCTCTGTCTTTAACAGTTTGGATCTAGAATCTAGAGCCACTGCTGTACATAGTGTTCTCTGTCTTTAACAGTTTGGATCTAGAATCTAGAGCCACTGCTGTACATAGTGTTCTCTGTCTTTAACAGTTTGGATCTAGAATCTAGAGCCACTGCTGTACATAGTGTTCTCTGTCTTTAACAGTTTGGATCTAGAATCTAGATCCACTGCTGTACATAGTGTTCTCTGTCTTTAACAGTTTGGATCTAGAATCTAGAGCCACTGCTGTACATAGTGTTCTCTGTCTTTAACAGTTTGGATCTAGAATCTAGATCCACTGCTGTACATAGTGTTCTCTGTCTTTAACAGTTTGGATCTAGAATCTAGATCCACTGCTGTACATAGTGTTCTCTGTCTTTAACAGTTTGGATCTAGAATCTAGAGCCACTGCTGTACATAGTGTTCTCTATCTTTGAATAACAGTTTGGATCTAGAATCTAGAGCCACTGCTGTACATAGTATTCTCTGTCTTTAACAGTTTGGATCTAGAATCTAGAGCCACTGCTGTACATAGTGTTCTCTGTCTTTAACAGTTTGGATCTAGAATCTAGATCCACTGCTGTACATAGTGTTCTCTGTCTTTAACAGTTTGGATCTAGAATCTAGATCCACTGCTGTACATAGTGTTCTCTGTCTTTAACAGTTTGGATCTAGAATCTAGAGCCACTGCTGTACATAGTGTTCTCTGTCTTTGAATAACAGTTTGGATCTAGAATCTAGAGCCACTGCTGTACATAGTATTCTCTGTCTTTAACAGTTTGGATCTAGAATCTAGAGCCACTGCTGTACATAGTGTTCTCTGTCTTTAACAGTTTGGATCTAGAATCTAGATCCACTGCTGTACATAGTGTTCTCTGTCTTTAATAGTTTGGATCTAGAATCTAGAGCCACTGCTATACATAGTGTTCTCTGTCTTTAACTCACAGTTTGGATCTAGAATCTAGAGACACTGCTGTACATAGTGTTCTCTGTCTTTAACTCACAGTTTGGATCTAGAATCTAGAGCCACTGCTGTACATAGTGTTCTCTGTCTTTAACTCAGTTTGGATCTAGAATCTAGAGCCACTGCTGTACATAGTTCTCTCTCTTTAACTAGTTTGGATCTAGAATCTAGAGCCACTGCTGTACATAGTGTTCTCTGTCTTTAACTAACAGTTTGGATCTAGAATCTAGAGCCACTGCTGTACATAGTGTTCTCTGTCTTTAAATAACAGTTTGGATCTAGAATCTAGAGCCACTGCTGTACATAGTGTTCTCTGTCTTTAACAGTTTGGATCTAGAATCTAGAGCCACTGCTGTACATAGTGTTCTCTGTCTTTAACAGTTTGGATCTAGAATCTAGAGACACTGCTGTACATAGTGTTCTCTGTCTTTAACAGTTTGGATCTAGAATCTAGAGCCACTGCTGTACATAGTGTTCTCTGTCTTTAACAGTTTGGATCTAGAATCTAGAGCCACTGCTGTACATAGTGTTCTCTGTCTTTAACAGTTTGGATCTAGAATCTAGAGCCACTGCTGTACATAGTGTTCTCTGTCTTTAACAGTTTGGATCTAGAATCTAGAGCCACTGCTGTACATAGTGTTCTCTGTCTTTAACAGTTTGGATCTAGAATCTAGAGCCACTGCTGTACATAGTGTTCTCTGTCTTTGAATAACTCTGTCTTTGCTCAGTTTGGATCTAGAATCTAGAATCTGCCACTGCTGTGCACATAGTGTTCTCTGTCTTTAACAGTTTGGATCTAGAATCTAGAGCCACTGCTGTACATAGTGTTCTCTGTCTTTAACAGTTTGGATCTAGAATCTAGAGCCACTGCTGTACATAGTGTTCTCTGTCTTTAACAGTTTGGATCTAGAATCTAGAGCCACTGCTGTTTTGGATCTAGAATCAGAGTGGTGTTCTCTGTCTTTAACAGTTTGGATCTAGAATCTAGAGACACTGCTGTACATAGTGTTCTCTGTCTTTGGAATCTAGAATTAGAACTAACAGTTTGAATCTATAAGACTGCTGTACATAGTTCTCTGTCTTTAAGTTTGGATCTAGAATCTAGAGCCACTGCTGTACATAGTGTTCTCTGTCTTTAACAGTTTGGATCTAGAATCTAGAGCCACTGCTGTACATAGTGTTCTCTGTCTTTAACAGTTTGGATCTAGAATCTAGAGCCACTGCTGTACATAGTGTTCTCTGTCTTTAACAGTTTGGATCTAGAATCTAGAGCCACTGCTGTACATAGTGTTCTCTGTCTTTAACAGTTTGGATCTAGAATCTAGAGCCACTGCTGTACATAGTGTTCTCTGTCTTTAACTCACAGTTTGGATCTAGAATCTAGGAGCCACTGCTGTACATAGTGTTCTCTGTCTTTAACAGTTTGGATCTAGAATCTAGAGCCACTGCTGTACATAGTGTTCTCTGTCTTAACTCACAGTTTGGATCTAGAATCTAGAGCCACTGCTGAGCATAGTGTTCTCTGTCTTTAACAGTTTGGATCTAGAATCTAGAGCCACTGCTACTGTATATAGTGTTCTCTGTCTTTAACAGTTTGGATCTAGAATCTAGAGCCACTGCTGTGGCACCTCAGTGTTCTCTGTCTTTAACAGTTTGGATCTAGAATCTAGAGCCACTGCTGTACATAGTGTTCTCTGTC
>NW_025746918.1:0-22500 GCF_021184085.1 Oncorhynchus gorbuscha
CTCTCTCTCTCTCTCTCTCTCTGCTCTGTAGGGGCTTGCAGTACTGTGTGTTCCCTCTCTCCTCTCTCTCTCTGCTCTGTAGGGGCTTGCAGTACTGTGTGTTCCCTCCTCTCTCTCTGCTCTGTGGGGCTTGCATGCCCTCTGTAGGGGCTTGCAGTACTGTGTGTTCCCTCTCTCCTCCTCTCTCTCTCTCTCTGCTCTGTAGGGGCTTGCAGTACTGTGTGTTCCCCCTCTCTCTCTCTCTCTCTCTGCTCTGTCTTGCAGTACTGTGTGTTCCTCTCTGCTCTGTAGGGGCTTGCAGTACTGTGTTCGTTCCCTCTCTCTCTCTCTGCTCTGTAGGGGCTTGCAGTACTGTGTGTTCTCTCTCTCTCTCTCTGCTCTGTAGGGGCTTGCAGTACTGTGTGTTCCCTCTCTCCTCTCTCTCTGCTCTGTCTGTAGGGGCTTGCAGTACTGTGTGTTCCCTCTCTCTCTCTCTCTCTCTCTGCTCTCTGTAGGGGCTTGCAGTACTGTCTCCCTCTCTCTCCTCTCTCTCTCTCTCTGCTCTGTGGGGCTTGCAGTACTGTGTTTCCCTCTCTCTCCTCTCTCTCTCTCTCTGCTCTGTAGGGGCTTGCAGTACTGTGTGTTCCCCCTCTCCTCTCTCTCTCTCTCTCTGCTCTGTAGGGGCTTGCAGTACTGTGTTCCCTCTCTCTCCTCTCTCTCTCTCTCTCTGCTCTGTAGGGGCTAGTACTGTGTGTTCCCCTCTCTCCTCTCTCTCTCTCTCTGCTCTGTAGGGGCACAGTACTGTGTTTCCCTCTCTCTCTCTCTCTCTCTCTCTCTGCTCTGTAGGGGCTTGCAGTACTGTGTGTTCCCCTCTCTCCTCTCTCTCTCTGCTCTGTAGGGGCTTGCAGTACTGTGTGTTCCCTCTCCTCTCTCTCTCTCTCTCTGCTCTGTAGGGGCTTGCAGTACTGTGTGTTCCCTCTCTCTCCTCTCTCTCTCTGCTCTGTAGGGGCTTGCAGTACTGTGTGTTCCCTCTCCTCCTCTCTCTCTGCTCTGTAGGGGCTTGCAGTACTGTGTGTTCCCTCTCTCTCCTCTCTCTCTCTCTCTGCTCTGTAGGGGCTTGCAGTACTGTGTGGTTCCTCTCTCCTCTCTCTCTCTCTCTGCTCTGTAGGGGCCAGCACTGTGTGTTCCCTCTCTCTCTCTCTCTCTCTGCTCTGTAGGGGCTTGCAGTACTGTGTTCCTCTCTGCTCTGTAGGGGCTTGCAGTACTGTGTGTTCCCTCTCTCCTCTCTCTCTCTCTCCTCTCTCTGCTCTGTAGGGGCTTGCAGTACTGTGTTCCCTCTCTCCTCTCTCTCTCTCTCTCTGTAGGGGCTTGCAGTACTGTGTGTTCCCTCTCTCTCCTCTCTCTCTCTCTCTGCTCTGTAGGGGCTTTTGCCACTGTGTTCCCTCTCTCTCCTCTCTCTCTCTCTCTCTGCTCTGTAGGGGCTTGCAGTACTGTGTGTTCCCTCTCTCTCTCTCTCTCTCTCTCTGCTCTGTAGGGGCTTGCAGTACTGTGTGTCCTCTCTCCTCCTCTCTCTCTCTGCTCTGTAGGGGCTTGCAGTACTGTGTGTTCCCTCTCTCCTCCTCTCTCTCTCTCTCTCTGCTCTGTAGGGGCTTGCAGTACTGTGTTCCCTCTCTCTCCTCTCTCCTCTCTCTCTCCTCTCTCTCTCTCTGCTCTGTAGGGGCTTGCAGTACTGTGTTCCCTCTCTCCCTCTCTCTCTCTCTCTCTCTGCTCTGTAGGGGCTTGCAGTACTGTGTGTTCCCTCTCTCTCTCTCTCTCTCTCTCTCTCTCTCTCTTCTCTGTAGGGGCTTGCAGTACTGTGTGTTCTCTCTCTCTTCTCTCTCTCTCTCTCTCATTGCTCTGTAGGGGCTTGTCGTGTCTGCTTGTGCTCTGGTGTTTCCTCTACACTCTGTGTTGGTGCTGAGGGATATATTAGGTTTTGAGCCAGCAATACATGTTAAAGTGAGTTTTCCCCCTGGGAATTTTTCAGTCAAAACATCCATATTACTGAAATGGTCAGCAGATGGTGCTGTGATCCACTCGCTAGGTTTTCTTCCTGGTAGTTTGTATAGAAATGTTGCATTCTCTTAGAAGACATTCAAGAAAAATCGACTAAATTGTCAATCAGTGACACTCGAATGACCGAGAAAGATTACATATCAGAGGTGCCTTCAGCGGGCGCTCGAGAGCTGGAGTAGAGCGCTATGGAGTAGAGCGCAGGGAGTAGAGCGCTATGGAGTAGAGCGCTATGGGAGTAGAGCGCTATGGAGTAGAGCGCTATGGGAGCAGAGCGCTGGAGTAGAGCGCGGAGTAGAGCGCTATGGAGTAGAGCGCTATGGAGGAGACGTGTATATGGAGTAGATTTGCTATGGAGTAGAGCTATGGAGTAGGGACGTGCTATGGAGTAGAGCGCTTATGGAGTAGAGCGCTATGGAGTAGAGCGCTATGGAGTAGAGCGCTATGGAGTAGAGCGCTATGGAGACGTGCTATGGAGTAGACGTGCTATGGAGTAGAGCGCTATGGAGTAGACGTGCTATGGAGTAGAGCGCTGGAGTAGAGTGCTATGGAGTAGAGTTTATGGAGTAGAGCGTGCTATGGAGTGAGCGCTATGGAGGTAGAGCGCTGTGGAGTAGAGCGCCAGGAGGAGAGCTATGGAGGAGAGCTATGGAGGAGAGCGCTATGGAGTAGAGCGCTATGGAGTAGAGCGCTATGGAGTAGAGCGCTATGGAGTAGAGCGCTATGGAGTAGAGCGCTATGGAGTAGACGTGCTATGGAGTAGAGCGCTATGGAGGAGACGTGCTATGGAGTAGACGTGCTATGGAGTAGAGCGCTATGGAGTAGACGTGCTATGGAGTAGAGCGCTATGGAGTAGAGCGCTATGGAGGAGAGAGCTATGGAGTAGAGCGCTATGGAGTAGAGCGCTATGGAGGAGACGTGCTATGGAGTAGAGCGCTATGGAGTAGAGCGCTATGGAGTAGAGCGCTATGGAGGAGACGTGCTATGGAGTAGAGCGCTATGGAGTAGAGCGCTATGGAGTAGAGCGCTATGGAGTAGAGCGCTATGGAGTAGACGTGCTATGGAGTAGAGTGCTATGGAGTAGACGTGCTGGAGGAGACGTGCTGTATGGAGGAGACGTGCTATGGAATAGAGTGCTATGGAGGAGACGTGCTATGGAGTAGACGTGCTATGGAGAGTGCTATGGAGTAGACGTGCTATGGAGTAGAGCTATGGAGTAGACGTGCTATGGAGAGCGCTATGGAGTAGAGCGCTATGGAGTAGAGCGCTATGGAGAGAGCGCCATGGAGAGCGCTATGGAGTAGAGCTATCGAGTAGACGTGCTATGGAGTAGACGTGCTATGGAGCAGAGCTAGGAGTAGACGTGCTATGGAGTAGACGTGCTATGGAGTAGGAGCGCTATGGAGAGAGCGCTATGGAGTAGAGCTATGGAGTAGACGTGCTATGGAGTAGAGCGCTATGGAGTAGACGTGCTATGGAGAGCTATGGAGTAGACGTGCTATGGAGTAGAGCGCTATGGAGTAGACGTGCTATGGAGTAGAGCGCTATGGAGGAGACGTGCTATGGAGTAGAGCGCTATGGAGTAGAGCGCTATGGAGGAGACGTGCTATGGAGGAGAGCGCTATGGAGTAGACGTGCTATGGAGTAGAGCGCTATGGAGGAGAGCTATGGAGGAGACGTGCTATGGAGTAGAGCGAGGAGAGCTATGGAGGAGACGTGCTATGAGTAGAGTGCTATGGAGGAGAGTGCTATGGAGAAGAGTGCTATGGAGTAGAGTGCTATGGAGAGTGCTATGGAGTAGACGTGCTATGGAGTAGACGTGCTATGGAGTAGACGTGCTATGGAGTAGACGTGCTATGGAGTAGAGCGCTATGGAGGAGACGTGCTATGGAGTAGACGTGCTATGGAGTAGAGCGCTATGGAGGAGAGTGCTATGGAGTAGACGTGCTAACATGGAGTAGACGTGCTATGGAGTAGACGTGCTATGGAGTAGAGCGCTATGGAGGAGACGTGCTATGGAGTAGACGTGCTATGGAGTAGAGCGCTATGGAGGAGACGTGCTTTGCTAGTGCTCCTCTCTATTCTGAAACAGTTTTTATCTTAACCTCTCACGACCTATAACTTCAAACAAATATGACAAAGGGAAAAGGCACCAGAAAAGGGAGCACTAAACAAGATCATTTAAATGAGACAGACAACGAACCAATTTCAACATCGCCACGAGGAGTTAGCTGAAGAGGATACCTTCCAAGAGTCCCCCACAGAGCCTACGCAAAGTGACATACTGGCTGCCATAGGTGGACAGGTTGGCTGATATTCTCAAAGGACTTTGGCCGAAACTGTGAAGGCAACTCAGAGAAGGGTGCATGAGGTTGAGCAGACGACAGTCGATCACGAGGCCAGGCTACAGGACATAGAGAAACAGTGCGCAACGTTAAAAAATGACAACAAAACCCTGAAAGCCCGACTGGAAATGCTCGAGGCGCACTCAAGACGCCAGAACATCCGAATATGTGGCATCCAGGAGGACACTGAGAAAGGGAAACCCATGTGGGATCCAGGAGGACACTGAGAAAGGGAAGCCCATGTGGGATCCAGGAGGACACTGAGAAAGGGAAGCCCATGTGGGATCCAGGAGGACACTGAGAAAGGGAAGCCCATGTGGGATCCAGGAGGACACTGAGAAAGGGAAGCCCATGTGGGATCCAGGAGGACACTGAGAAAGGGAAGCCCATGTGGGATCCAGGAGGACACTGAGAAAGGAAGCCCATGTGGGATCCAGGAGGACACTGAGAAAGGGAAGCCCATGTGGGATCCAGGAGGACACTGAGAAAGGAAGCCCATGGGATCCAGGAGGACACGAGAAAGGGAAGCCCATTGGGATCCAGGAGGACACTAGAATCAATCCATGTGGGATCAGGAGGACACTGTTTTTCAAATTAGTCTAGCTGATACAGGCCTGGGGATAATAAACTATCCTGATCGGACACTCTCAGAGAAAGGGGGCCAAAGGCCATTCATTGTGGGCTGCACTATCCCCAGACCAGGGATCTCATCCTCAAGCTGGGGAAAAGTTCCCATTAACTTCAGCGGAGCCAGGGTCCAGGAGGACACTGAAAGAGGTGATGAGGTTCCCAAATGTGGGCGGCCAACACCCGATATGGATTCCTCTTCCCAGCCCGGTTTAAGGAAGCCCATGTGGTTTGACCAGGAGGACACTGAGAATCAAGCTCCATGTGGGATACAGAAGGACACTGAAATGAAAGGCCAGGAAAATATTCCAAATTAGCTCCATAATATCGACAGAAACATGGCAAACGTTGTTTAGAATCAATCCTCAAGGTGTTTTTCAAATATCTATTCGATAATATATCCACCGGGACAATTGGTTTCTCAATAGAAGCTACCTCTGTACTTTACTCGAGATTTCCCAGGAGCATCATGTGACCACTTGCGCAATGAAGCCGCCTCTACGGGTATTCTTCAACATAAATGCGTAAAACTACGTCACAATGCTGTAGACACATTGGGAATACGTAGAAAGCGTAATCTGGTTGATAGCACATTCACAGCTCAATGGGGACTCATTGGAACGCAGCACTTTCAAAATATGGGGCACTTTCGGATTGGATTTTTCTCAGGCTTTCGCCTGCAACATCAGTTCTGTTATACCCACAGACAATATCTTTACAGTTTTGGAAACGTTAGAGTATTTTCTATACAATGCTGTCAATTATATGCATATTCTAGCATCTTGTCCTGACAAAATATCCCGTTTGAAACGGGATCGTTTTTTTTTTCAAAAATGAAAAAACTGCCCCTAGAGTCGCAACAGGTTTGAAGTGTTAAGTGTTATTTAATATTAGTTTACATGCGGAGCATCTATAGAGTTAGTTCAAGCTGTATGTCTAGACACCCTAAGGTTTGTGAATGGACGGGAGGGGGGATGGGGTCTGTGTTTTATGTTCACGTTTATTATTAGTACAGGTGGCATGACAAGCTCCCGCACGGCGGGACGTTTTTCTTCTGGGTTTTGTATGACAGCAATAATTTGCTCTAAAATAAGAAATGCTACATAGTGACAGAGCACAGAGTAGACCAGGTGGAATAAAGATAGTCAGCTGGAACTGTAATGGCTTAGGGCATGTGGTGAAACCAGCTAAGGTTAAATCACTGGGTGCTGACATAGAGCTTCTTCAAGAAACTCATATTCAACACTCCGCTCAGGCCAAGCTACGAGTCGGCTGGATCGGTCAGATATACCAGTCTAACTTGGAAGCGAGAGGGGTAGCAATCTTGATAAAGAAAAACATTCCTTTTGTTTACTCAACCTCCATTTCAGATTCTAATGGTCGGTATGTTGTTTACTCATCCTCCATTTCAGATCCTAATGGTCGGTATGTTGTTTACTCATCCTCCATTTCAGATCCTAATGGTCTCAACCTCCATTTCAGGGTATGTTGTTTACTCATCCTCCATTTCAGATCCTAATGGTCGGTATGTTAATTGTGGCTTGTATACTGAATTCGAAACCAATAACCTTGGTCAATTTATATGGACCAAACTTCGATGATCCATTATTTTTTCAAAGGGTATTTAAGGCCATACAAAATATATCGGATACGAGTGTTATTGTTGGAGGACTTTAACTGTATGTTAGATCCCCTTTTAGATAAACAGCTGTACTAGGCTGAGAGAAACTGAAAGAGAGTTAGGGAACAAGAGAACGTTTTTAGGACGAAATCCTCGTATATCTCTACTTGTGTTGCGAATTTTTAAACAATCCAAAGAAAATGCCAAACTCCCGCAAACACTGTATGAGGCAACAATAGCACTGATCTTGAAAAAAGATAGAGATTCCATGGAGATGTCGTCTTATCGCCCCGTGTCGTTACTCCCCATAGGAAACAAGGTGTTGACAAAGATATTGAAAACATACATTTCCGACATCATACACCCTGCCCAGACAGGTTTTATCCCGGGCCGACATATACACTATAATTGGAAACGTCTTTTCAACGTATCACGATCATAAGGTTGAAGCAGTGGTAATAGCTCTTGATGCAGAGAAGGTTGAGGCAGTGGTAATAGCTCTTGATGCAGAGAAGGTTGAGGCAGTGGTAATAGCTCTTGATGCAGAGAAGGTTGAGGCAGTGGTAATAGCTCTTGATGCAGAGAAGGTTGAGGCAGTGGTAATAGCTCTTGATGCAGAGAAGGTTGAGGCAGTGGTAATAGCTCTTGATGCAGAGAAGGTTGAGGCAGTGGTAATAGCTCTTGATGCAGAGAAGGTTGAGGCCGTGGTAATAGCTCTTGATGCAGAGAAGGTTGAGGCAGTGGTAATAGCTCTTGATGCAGAGAAGGTTGAGGCAGTGGTAATAGCTCTTTGATGCAGAGAAGGTTGAGGCAGTGGTAATAGCTCTTGATGCAGAGAAGGTTGAGGCAGTGGTAATAGCTCTTGATGCAGAGAAGGTTGAGGCAGTGGTAATAGCTCTTGATGCAGAGAAGGTTGAGGCCGTGGTAATAGCTCTTGATGCAGAGAAGGTTGAGGCAGTGGTAATAGCTCTTGATGCAGAGAAGGTTGAGGCAGTGGTAATAGCTCTTGATGCAGAGAAGGTTGAGGCAGTGGTAATAGCTCTTGATGCAGAGAAGGTTGAGGCAGTGGTAATAGCTCTTGATGCAGAGAAGGTAGTGTCAGTGGTAATAGCTCTTTTATGCAGAGAAGGTTGAGGCAGTGGTAATAGCTCTTGATGCAGAGAAGGTAGTGTCAGTGGTAATAGCTCTTGATGCAGAGAAGGTTGAGGCAGTGGTAATAGCTCTTGATGCAGAGAAGGTTGAGGCCGTGGTAATAGCTCTTGATGCAGAGAAGGTTGAGGCTCTTGTGTTAATAGCTCTTGATGCAGAGAAGGTTGAGGCAGTGGTAATAGCTCTTGATGCAGAGAAGGTTGAGGCAGTGGTAATAGCTCTTGATGCAGAGAAGGTTGAGGCAGTGGTAATAGCTCTTGATGCAGAGAAGGTAGTGTCAGTGGTAATAGCTCTTTATGCAGAGAAGGTTGAGGCAGTGGTAATAGCTCTTGATGCAGAGAAGGTAGTGTCAGTGGTAATAGCTCTTGATGCAGAGAAGGTTGAGGCAGTGGTAATAGCTCTTGATGCAGAGAAGGTTGAGGCCGTGGTAATAGCTCTTGATGCAGAGAAGGTTGAGGCAGTGGTAATAGCTCTTGATGCAGAGAAGGTTGAGGCAGTGGTAATAGCTCTTGATGCAGAGAAGGTTGAGGCAGTGGTAATAGCTCTTGATGCAGAGAAGGTTGAGGCAGTGGTAATAGCTCTTGATGCAGAGAAGGTTGAGGCCGTGGTAATAGCTCTTGATGCAGAGAAGGTTGAGGCAGTGGTAATAGCTCTTGATGCAGAGAAGGTTGAGGCAGTGGTAATAGCTCTTGATGCAGAGAAGGTTGGGGCAGTGGTAATAGCTCTTGATGCAGAGAAGGTTGAGGCCGTGGTAATAGCTCTTGATGCAGAGAAGGTTGAGGCCGTGGTAATAGCTCTTGATGCAGAGAAGGTTGAGGCAGTGGTAATAGCTCTTGATGCAGAGAAGGTTGAGGCAGTGGTAATAGCTCTTGATGCAGAGAAGGTGGTGAGGCAGTGGTAATAGCTCTTGATGCAGAGAAGGTTGAGGCAGTGGTAATAGCTCTTGATGCAGAGAAGGTTGAGGCAGTGGTAATAGCTCTTGATGCAGAGAAGGTTGAGGCAGTGGTAATAGCTCTTGATGCAGAGAAGGTTGAGGCAGTGGTAATAGCTCTTGATGCAGAGAAGGTTGAGGCCGTGGTAATAGCTCTTGATGCAGAGAAGGTTGAGGCAGTGGTAATAGCTCTTGATGCAGAGAAGGTTGAGGCAGTGGTAATAGCTCTTGATGCAGAGAAGGTTGAGGCAGTGGTAATAGCTCTTGATGCAGAGAAGGTTGAGGCAGTGGTAATAGCTCTTGATGCAGAGAAGGTTGAGGCAGTGGTAATAGCTCTTGATGCAGAGAAGGTTGAGGCAGTGGTAATAGCTCTTGATGCAGAGAAGGTTGAGGCAGTGGTAATAGCTCTTGATGCAGAGAAGGTTGAGGCAGTGGTAATAGCTCTTGATGCAGAGAAGGTTGAGGCAGTGGTAATAGCTCTTGATGCAGAGAAGGTTGAGGCAGTGGTAATAGCTCTTGATGCAGAGAAGGTAGTGTCAGTGGTAATAGCTCTTTATGCAGAGAAGGTTGAGGCAGTGGTAATAGCTCTTGATGCAGAGAAGGTAGTGTCAGTGGTAATAGCTCTTGATGCAGAGAAGGTTGAGGCAGTGGTAATAGCTCTTGATGCAGAGAAGGTTGGGGCCGTGGTAATAGCTCTTGATGCAGAGAAGGTTGAGGTAGTGGTAATAGCTCTTGATGCAGAGAAGGTTGAGGCAGTGGTAATAGCTCTTGATGCAGAGAAGGTTGAGGCAGTGGTAATAGCTCTTGATGCAGAGAAGGTTGAGGCAGTGGTAATAGCTCTTGATGCAGAGAAGGCGTTTGATCAGATTGAGTGGAAGTATATGATGTCGGTTCTGGAGCACTTCGGGTTCGGAAAGGGATTTATTAATTGGATAAGAATTATTTATGCACATCTCAGTGTCTTCCGTGGTAACCAATCAGGAAATGTCGCAGTCATTCCGCCTGTTCAAGGGGTGCCGACAGGGGTGCCCTATTTCTCCTGCTCTCTTCGCTATAGCCATGGAACCCCTAGGATTTTGTTTTATTTTGTGTATGTGTGAGTTAGGTTTTGTTTTGTCCTCTAAATTGGCCATCCCATTCAACAGTACAATGAATGTCAATGAATTGCTGTCTTTTTTATTTTATTTTTTATTGGAAAATAATAAACATATTATTTTAAAAAATAAAATAAATTAAAATAAAAAGTGCCTTCTGTTTGAATGACCGAGAAGTGTGTTGATGTAATTCAAAACCATATTTTCTCTGCTATCTGAGCTGAGTAAATGATTAAATCTGAGTAAAAAGGCTAAGAGAAAGAACATGATAGACAGAATTAGGATTATAGATCATACAGTCTAATTCAAAGTGATAAATGTGTCGTGCCCATATTGGAAATCTAGATGTTCTATGTACCGAGCTGTGAAGCTGAAACCAAGCCACTCTTCTCTCCTATCAACAGTTGTTAGCTAGCTAGCTAACATTATATCCTGACGTTGAAGCTCAATATATATATATTTTTTTCCAGACACATCTAAGCCATATTACTGGGGCGGTAGTGTAGCCTAGTGGTTAGAGCGTTGGACTAGTCTGGTGACCAGACCAGTATAGAGGTCACATCACTCTGGCTAGGGAATGGTATCCAGACCAGACCAGTATAGAGGTCACATCACTCTGGCTAGGGAATGGTGTCCAGACCAGTATAGAGGTCACATCACTCTGGCTAGGGAATGGTATCCAGACCAGTATAGAGGTCACATCACTCTGGCTAGGGAATGGTGTCCAGACCAGACCAGTATAGAGGTCACATCACTCTGGCTAGGGAATGGTATCCAGACCAGACCAGTATAGAGGTCACATCACTCTGGCTAGGGAATGGTATCCAGACCAGACCAGTATAGAGGTCACATCACTCTGGCTAGGGAATGGTATCCAGACCAGACCAGTATAGAGGTCACATCACTCTGGCTAGGGAATGGTATCCAGACCAGACCAGACCAGTATAGAGGTCACATCACTCTGGCTAGGGAATGGTGTCCAGACCAGTATAGAGGTCACATCACTCTGGCTAGGGAATGGTATCCAGACCAGTATAGAGGTCACATCACTCTGGCTAGGGAATGGTATCCAGACCAGTATAGAGGTCACATCACTCTGGCTAGGGAATGGTGTCAAGACCAGTATAGAGGTCACATCACTCTGGCTAGGGAATGGTATCCAGACCAGTATAGAGGTCACATCACTCTGGCTAGGGAATGGTATCCAGACCAGTATAGAGGTCACATCACTCTGGCTAGGGAATGGTGTCCAGACCAGACCAGTATAGAGGTCACATCACTCTGGCTAGGGAATGGTGTCCAGACCAGTATAGAGGTCACATCACTCTGGCTAGGGAATGGTATCCAGACCAGACCAGTATAGAGGTCACATCACTCTGGCTAGGGAATGGTGTCCAGACCAGTATAGAGGTCACATCACTCTGGCTAGGGAATGGTATCCAGACCAGTATAGAGGTCACATCACTCTGGCTAGGGAATGGTATCCAGACCAATATAGAGGTCACATCACTCTGGCTATGGAATGGTGTCCAGACCAGTATAGAGGTCACATCACTCTGGCTAGGGAATGGTGTCCAGACCAGTATAGAGGTCACATCACTCTGGCTAGGGAATGGTGTCCAGACCAGTATAGAGGTCACATCACTCTGGCTAGGGAATGGTATCCAGACCAGTATAGAGGTCACATCACTCTGGCTAGGGAATGGTGTCCAGACCAGACCAGTATAGAGGTCACATCACTCTGGCTAGGGAATGGTGTCCAGACTAAACCAGTATAGAGGTCACATCACTCTGGCTAGGGAATGGTGACCAGACCAGTATAGAGGTCACATCACTCTGGCTAGGGAATGGTGTCCAGACCAGTATAGAGGTCACATCACTCTGGCTAGGGAATGGTGTCCAGACCAGTATAGAGGTCACATCACTCTGGCTAGGGAATGGTGACCAGACCAGTATAGAGGTCACATCACTCTGGCTAGGGAATGGTATCCAGACCAGACCAGTATAGAGGTCACATCACTCTGGCTAGGGAATGGTATCCAGACCAGTATAGAGGTCACATCACTCTGGCTAGGGAATGGTATCCAGACCAGTATAGAGGTCACATCACTCTGGCTAGGGAATGGTGTCCAGACCAGTATAGAGGTCACATCACTCTGGCTAGGGAATGGTGACCAGACCAGTATAGAGGTCACATCACTCTGGCTAGGGAATGGTGACCAGACCAGTATAGAGGTCACATCACTCTGGCTAGGGAATGGTGTCCAGACCAGTATAGAGATCACATCACTCTGGCTAGGGAATGGTGTCCAGACCAGTATAGAGGTCACATCACTCTGGCTAGGGAATGGTGTCCAGACCAGTATAGAGGTCACATCACTCTGGCTAGGGAATGGTGTCCAGACCAGTATAGAGGTCACATCACTCTGGCTAGGGAATGGTGTCCAGACCAGTATAGAGGTCACATCACTCTGGCTAGGGAATGGTGTCCAGACCAGTATAGAGGTCACATCACTCTGGCTAGGGAATGGTGTCCAGACCAGTATAGAGGTCACATCACTCTGGCTAGGGAATGGTATCCAGACCAGACCAGTATAGAGGTCACATCACTCTGGCTAGGGAATGGTGTCCAGACCAGTATAGAGGTCACATCACTCTGGCTAGGGAATGGTATCCAGACCAGTATAGAGGTCACATCACTCTGGCTAGGGAATGGTATCCAGACCAGTATAGAGGTCACATCACTCTGGCTAGGGAATGGTGACCAGACCAGTATAGAGGTCACATCACTCTGGCTAGGGAATGGTATCCAGACCAGACCAGTATAGAGGTCACATCACTCTGGCTAGGGAATGGTATCCAGACCAGACCAGTATAGAGGTCACATCACTCTGGCTAGGGAATGGTATCCAGACCAGTATAGAGGTCACATCACTCTGGCTAGGGAATGGTATCCAGACCAGTATAGAGGTCACATCACTCTGGCTAGGGAATGGTATCCAGACCAGTATAGAGGTCACATCACTCTGGCTAGGGAATGGTGACCAGACCAGTATAGAGGTCACATCACTTTGGCTAGGGAATGGTATCCAGACCAGACCAGTATAGAGGTCACATCACTCTGGCTAGGGAATGGTATCCAGACCAGTATAGAGGTCACATCACTCTGGCTAGGGAATGGTATCCAGACCAGACCAGTATAGAGGTCACATCACTCTGGCTAGGGAATGGTATCCAGACCAGTATAGAGGTCACATCACTCTGGCTAGGGAATGGTGTCCAGACCAGACCAGTATAGAGGTCACATCACTCTGGCTAGGGAATGGTATCCAGACCAGACCAGTATAGAGGTCACATCACTCTGGCTAGGGAATGGTGTCCAGACCAGACCAGTATAGAGGTCACATCACTCTGGCTAGGGAATGGTATCCAGACCAGACCAGTATAGAGGTCACATCACTCTGGCTAGGGAATGGTATCCAGACCAGACCAGTATAGAGGTCACATCACTCTGGCTAGGGAATGGTGACCAGACCAGTATAGAGGTCACATCACTCTGGCTAGGGAATGGTATCCAGACCAGTATAGAGGTCACATCACTCTGGCTAGGGAATGGTGTCCAGACCAGTATAGAGGTCACATCACTCTGGCTAGGGAATGGTATCCAGACCAGTATAGAGGTCACATCACTCTGGCTAGGGAATGGTGACCAGACCAGTATAGAGGTCACATCACTCTGGCTAGGGAATGGTATCCAGACCAGACCAGTATAGAGGTCACATCACTCTGGCTAGGGAATGGTGTCCAGACCAGTATAGAGGTCACATCACTCTGGCTAGGGAATGGTATCCAGACCAGACCAGTATAGAGGTCACATCACTCTGGCTAGGGAATGGTATCCAGACCAGACCAGTATAGAGGTCACATCACTCTGGCTAGGGAATGGTGACCAGACCAGTATAGAGGTCACATCACTCTGGCTAGGGAATGGTATCCAGACCAGTATAGAGGTCACATCACTCTGGCTAGGGAATGGTGTCCAGACCAGTATAGAGGTCACATCACTCTGGCTAGGGAATGGTATCCAGACCAGTATAGAGGTCACATCACTCTGGCTAGGGAATGGTGACCAGACCAGTATAGAGGTCACATCACTCTGGCTAGGGAATGGTATCCAGACCAGACCAGTATAGAGGTCACATCACTCTGGCTAGGGAATGGTGTCCAGACTAAACCAGACCAGTATAGAGGTCACATCACTCTGGCTAGGGAATGGTGACCAGACCAGTATAGAGGTCACATCACTCTGGCTAGGGAATGGTGTCCAGACCAGTATAGAGGTCACATCACTCTGGCTAGGGAATGGTGTCCAGACCAGTATAGAGGTCACATCACTCTGGCTAGGGAATGGTGACCAGACCAGTATAGAGGTCACATCACTCTGGCTAGGGAATGGTATCCAGACCAGACCAGTATAGAGGTCACATCACTCTGGCTAGGGAATGGTATCCAGACCAGTATAGAGGTCACATCACTCTGGCTAGGGAATGGTATCCAGACCAGTATAGAGGTCACATCACTCTGGCTAGGGAATGGTGTCCAGACCAGTATAGAGGTCACATCACTCTGGCTAGGGAATGGTGACCAGACCAGTATAGAGGTCACATCACTCTGGCTAGGGAATGGTGACCAGACCAGTATAGAGGTCACATCACTCTGGCTAGGGAATGGTGTCCAGACCAGTATAGAGATCACATCACTCTGGCTAGGGAATGGTGTCCAGACCAGTATAGAGGTCACATCACTCTGGCTAGGGAATGGTGTCCAGACCAGTATAGAGGTCACATCACTCTGGCTAGGAATGGTGTCCAGACCAGTATAGAGGTCACATCACTCTGGCTAGGGAATGGTGTCCAGACCAGTATAGAGGTCACATCACTCTGGCTAGGGAATGGTGTCCAGACCAGTATAGAGGTCACATCACTCTGGCTAGGGAATGGTGTCCAGACCAGTATAGAGGTCACATCACTCTGGCTAGGAATGGTATCCAGACCAGACCAGTATAGAGGTCACATCACTCTGGCTAGGGAATGGTGTCCAGACCAGTATAGAGGTCACATCACTCTGGCTAGGGAATGGTGTCCAGACCAGTATAGAGGTCACATCACTCTGGCTAGGGAATGGTATCCAGACCAGTATAGAGGTCACATCACTCTGGCTAGGGAATGGTGACCAGACCAGTATAGAGGTCACATCACTCTGGCTAGGGAATGGTATCAGACCAGACCAGTATAGAGGTCACATCACTCTGGCTAGGGAATGGTATCCAGACCAGACCAGTATAGAGGTCACATCACTCTGGCTAGGGAATGGTATCCAGACCAGACCACTCTGGCTATGGTAGACCAGTATAGAGGTCACATCACTCTGGCTAGGGAATGGTATCCAGACCAGTATAGAGGTCACATCACTCTGGCTAGGGAATGGTGACCAGACCAGTATAGAGGTCACATCACTTTGGCTAGGGAATGGTATCCAGACCAGACCAGTATAGAGGTCACATCACTCTGGCTAGGGAATGGTGATCCAGACCAGTATAGAGGTCACATCACTCTGGCTAGGGAATGGTATCCAGACCAGACCAGTATAGAGGTCACATCACTCTGGCTAGGGAATGGTATCAGACCAGTATAGAGGTCACATCACTCTGGCTAGGGAATGGTATCCAGACCAGACCAGTATAGAGGTCACATCACTCTGGCTAGGAATGGTATCCAGACCAGACCAGTATAGAGGTCACATCACTCTGGCTAGGGAATGGTGTCCAGACCAGACCAGTATAGAGGTCACATCACTCTGGCTAGGGAATGGTATCCAGACCAGACCAGTATAGAGGTCACATCACTCTGGCTAGGGAATGGTGTCCAGACCAGACCAGTATAGAGGTCACATCACTCTGGCTAGGGAATGGTGACCAGAGACCAGTATACACATCACTCTGGCTAGGGAATGGTATCCAGACCAGTATAGAGGTCACATCACTCTGGCTAGGGAATGGTGTCCAGACCAGTATAGAGGTCACATCACTCTGGCTAGGGAATGGTATCCAGACCAGTATAGAGGTCACATCACTCTGGCTAGGGAATGGTGACCAGACCAGTATAGAGGTCACATCACTCTGGCTAGGGAATGGTATCCAGACCAGACCAGTATAGAGGTCACATCACTCTGGCTAGGGAATGGTGTCCAGACCAGTATAGAGGTCACATCACTCTGGCTAGGGAATGGTATCCAGACCAGACCAGTATAGAGGTCACATCACTCTGGCTAGGGAATGGTATCCAGACCAGACCAGTATAGAGGTCACATCACTCTGGCTAGGGAATGGTGACCAGACCAGTATAGAGGTCACATCACTCTGGCTAGGGAATGGTATCCAGACCAGTATAGAGGTCACATCACTCTGGCTAGGGAATGGTGTCCAGACCAGTATAGAGGTCACATCACTCTGGCTAGGGAATGGTATCCAGACCAGTATAGAGGTCACATCACTCTGGCTAGGGAATGGTGACCAGACCAGTATAGAGGTCACATCACTCTGGCTAGGGAATGGTATCCAGACCAGACCAGTATAGAGGTCACATCACTCTGGCTAGGGAATGGTGTCCAGACCAGTATAGAGGTCACATCACTCTGGCTAGGGAATGGTATCCAGACCAGACCAGTATAGAGGTCACATCACTCTGGCTAGGGAATGGTGTCCAGACTAAACCAGTATAGAGGTCACATCACTCTGGCTAGGGAATGGTATCCAGACCAGTATAGAGGTCACATCACTCTGGCTAGGGAATGGTGTCCAGACCAGTATAGAGGTCACATCACTCTGGCTAGGGAATGGTATCCAGACCAGTATAGAGGTCACATCACTCTGGCTAGGGAATGGTGTCCAGACTAAACCAGACCAGTATAGAGGTCACATCACTCTGGCTAGGGAATGGTGTCCAGACCAGTATAGAGGTCACATCACTCTGGCTAGGGAATGGTGTCCAGACCAGTATAGAGGTCACATCACTCTGGCTAGGGAATGGTGTCCAGACTAAACCAGTATAGAGGTCACATCACTCTGGCTAGGGAATGGTGTCCAGACTAAACCAGTATAGAGGTCACATCACTCTGGTTAGGGAATGGTGTCCAGACTAAACCAGTATAGAGGTCACACCCCTCAGGCTAGGGAATGGAGTCTGGAGTACACACTTCTGTCAGTCTGCCAGCTGTGTCGTTCTGGAAGAACCTCTGAGGGTATAATGTCATGTTCTCTCCACACACACACACACACACACACACACACACACACACACACACACACACACACACACACACACACACACACACACACACACACACACACACACACCACACACCACACACCACACACCACACACCACACACACACACACAGTGAAATCCATTGTCATGTTCTCTCTACTGGAGTTATGTATTGTTCCAGAGGTTCTGGGATCTACTCTGACTTACCCTGATGTCTGGAGCTTTCAAAGCTCTCCTCTGGGACCTCCATGTTAAGAACTATTCTACGGCTACCTGATTCAACTTGATAACCTTTGACTGAGTCAATCAGATGAGCTAGTTCGAGTAGGGGACATCCTCCTGTTGTAACTGTGATCAGGGGGGCCTACCTACTGACTAACAGGCTCTTCCTCTTCCTGTCTCCCCCAAGCCGCTTCCTGTCTCTAACTCATCCTCTTCCTGTCCCCTCCCATGAGTTTCTTGTGTCTAACTTCTTCGCTTCCTGTCTCTAACTCATCCTCTTCCTGTCTCCTCCCATGAGCTTCTTGTGTCTAACTTCTTCTCTTCCTGTCTCCCCCAAGCCGCTTCCTGTCTCTAACTCATCCTCTTCCTGTCTCCCCCAAGCCGCTTCCTGTCTCTAACTCATCATCTCCCTGTCTCCTCCCAGCTGCTTCTTGTATCTAAATGCTCCTCTTGCTGTTTCCTCACATGAGCTTCCTGTACCTAACTTCTCTTCTTCCTGTTTCCTCCTATGAGCTTCCTGTAGCTAACTCTTCCTCTTCCTGTTTCCTCCCAGCTGTTTCCTGTCCCTCCTCCTGGTTGCAGCAGTCGTCTGGAAGATCAAACAGAGCTGCTGGGCGTCACGGCGACGTGAGGTGAGTGGTTACCACGGTTGCAGTGTTCAAGACACCTAACACGTGGTTCTAACACCTCACCTGAGGGGTCTGTTGTAGTTTACCTACTATAATACCTCACCTGAGGGGTCTGTTGTAGTTTACCTACTATAATACCTCACCTGAGGGGCCTGTTGTAGTTTACCTACTATAATACCTCACCTGAGGGGTCTGTTGTAGTTTACCTACTATAACACCTCACATTGAGGGGTCTGTTGTAGTTTACCTACTATAATACCTCACCTGAGGGGCCTGTTGTAGTTTACCTACTATAATACCTCACCTGAGGGGTCTGTTGTAGTTTACCTACTATAATACCTCACCTGAGGGGTCTGTTGTAGTTTACCTACTATAACACCTCACCTGAGGGGTCTGTTATAGTTTACCTACTATAACACCTCACATTGAGGGGTCTGTTGTAGTTTACCTACTATAACACCTCACATTGAGGGGTCTGTTGTAGTTTACCTACTATAATACCTCACCTGAGGGGTCTGTTGTAGTTTACCTACTATAATACCTCACCTGAGGGGTCTGTTGTAGTTTACCTACTATAATACCTCACCTGAGGGGTCTGTTGTAGTTTACCTACTATAATACCTCACCTGAGGGGTCTGTTGTAGTTTACCTACTATAATACCTCACCTGAGGGGTCTGTTGTAGTTTACCTACTATAATACCTCACCTGAGGGGTCTGTTGTAGTTTACCTACTATAACACCTCACCTGAGGGGTCTGTTGTAGTTTACCTACTATAATACCTCACCTGAGGGGTCTGTTGTAGTTTACCTACTATAACACCTCACCTGAGGGGTCTGTTGTAGTTTACCTACTATAACACCTCACCTGAGGGGTCTGTTGTAGTTTACCTACTATAACACCTCACCTGAGGGGTCTGTTGTAGTTTACCTACTATAATACCTCACCTGAGGGGTCTGTTGTAGTTTACCTACTATAACACCTCACATTGAGGGGTCTGTTGTAGTTTACCTACTATAATACCTCACATTGAGGGGTCTGTTGTAGTTTACCTACTATAACACCTCACCTGAGGGGTCTGTTGTAGTTTACCTACTATAATACCTCACCTGAGGGGCTGTTGTAGTTGACCTACTATAACACCTCACCTGAGGGGTCTGTTGTAGTTTACCTACTATAATACCTCACCTGAGGGGTCTGTTGTAGTTTACCTACTATAACACCTCACCTGAGGGGTCTGTTGTAGTTTACCTACTATAACACCTCACCTGAGGGGTCTGTTGTAGTTTACCTACTATAATACCTCACATTGAGGGGTCTGTTGTAGTTTACCTACTATAATACCTCACCTGAGGGGTCTGTTGTAGTTTACCTACTATAACACCTCACCTGAGGGGTCTGTTGTAGTTTACCTACTATAACACCTCACCTGAGGGGTCTGTTGTAGTTTACCTACTATAACACCTCACCTGAGGGGTCTGTTGTAGTTTACCTACTATAACACCTCACCTGAGGGGTCTGTTATAGTTTACCTACTATAACACCTCACCTGAGGGGTCTGTTGTAGTTTATCTACTATAACACCTCACCTGAGGGGTCTGTTGTAGTTTACCTACTATAATACCTCACCTGAGGGGTCTGTTGTAGTTTACCTACTATAACACCTCACCTGAGGGGTCTGTTGTAGTTTACCTACTATAACACCTCACCTGAGGGGTCTGTTGTAGTTTACCTACTATAATACCTCACCTGAGGGGTCTGTTGTAGTTTACCTACTATAACACCTCACCTGAGGGTCTGTTGTAGTTTACCTACTATAACACCTCACCTGAGGGTCTGTTGTAGTTTACCTACTATAATACCTCACCTGAGGGTCTGTTGTAGTTTACCTACTATAACACCTCACCTGAGGGGTCTGTTGTAGTTTACCTACTATAACACCTCACCTGAGGGGTCTGTTGTAGTTTACCTACTATAATACCTCACCTGAGGGGTCTGTTGTAGTTTACCTACTATAATACCTCACCTGAGGGGTCTGTTGTAGTTTACCTACTATAACACCTCACCTGAGGGGTCTGTTGTAGTTTACCTACTATAACACCTCACCTGAGGGGTCTGTTGTAGTTTACCTACTATAACACCTCACCTGAGGGGTCTGTTGTAGTTTACCTACTATAACACCTCACCTGAGGGGTCTGTTGTAGTTTACCTACTATAACACCTCACCTGAGGGGTCTGTTGTAGTTTACCTACTATAATACCTCACCTGAGGGGTCTGTTGTAGTTTACCTACTATAATACCTCACCTGAGGGTCTGTTGTAGTTTACCTACTATAACACCTCACCTGAGGGGTCTGTTGTAGTTTACCTACTATAACACCTCACCTGAGGGTCTGTTGTAGTTTACCTACTATAACACCTCACCTGAGGGTCTGTTGTAGTTTACCTACTATAATACCTCACCTGAGGGGTCTGTTGTAGTTTACCTACTATAACACCTCACCTGAGGGGTCTGTTGTAGTTTACCTACTATAATACCTCACCTGAGGGGTCTGTTGTAGTTTACCTACTATAACACCTCACCTGAGGGGTCTGTTGTAGTTTACCTACTATAATACCTCACCTGAGGGGTCTGTTGTAGTTTACCTACTATAACACCTCACCTGAAGGGTCTGTTGTAGTTTACCTACTATAACACCTCACCTGAGGGGTCTGTTGTAGTTTACCTACTATAATACCTCACCTGAGGGGTCTGTTGTAGTTTACCTACTATAATACCTCACCTGAGGGGTCTGTTGTAGTTTACCTACTATAATACCTCACCTGAGGGGTCTGTTGTAGTTTACCTACTATAACACCTCACCTGAGGGGTCTGTTGTAGTTTACCTACTATAATACCTCACCTGAGGGGTCTGTTGTAGTTTACCTACTATAACACCTCACCTGAGGGGTCTGTTGTAGTTTACCTACTATAACACCTCACCTGAGGGGTCTGTTGTAGTTTACCTACTATAACACCTCACCTGAGGGGTCTGTTGTAGTTTACCTACTATAACACCTCACCTGAGGGGTCTGTTGTAGTTTACCTACTATAACACCTCACCTGAGGGGTCTGTTGTAGTTTACCTACTATAATACCTCACCTGAGGGGTCTGTTGTAGTTTATCCTCTACTGGGTTATCCTCTACTCAGTGTAGAATGGGTTATCCTCTACTGGGTTATCCTCTACTCAGTGTAGAATGGGTTATCCTCTACTGGGTTATCCTCTACTCAGTGTAGAATGGGTTATCCTCTACTGGGTTATCCTCTACTGGGTTATCCTACTGTTTAATGCTACCAGTCACGTATTGAGAGGGTGTGGAGCAAATGTTCCTTATCCGTGGTGTTTAAAGGTTCTAATTCGTCCGGAGCTCATGTTCCCTCTCCCCATGAGAATACCACACGTTGCCGAGTTTACTTTCTCTGGATAGACTAGCTCACGTTCCCTCTCCCCATGAGAATACCACACGTTGCCGAGTTTACTTTCTCTGGATAGACTAGCTCACGTTCCCTCTCCCCATGAGAATACCACACGTTGCCGAGTTTACTTTCTCTGGATAGACTAGCTCACGTTCCCTCTCCCCATGAGAATACCACACGTTGCCGAGTTTACTTTCTCTGGATAGACTAGCTCATGTTCCCTCTCCCCATGAGAATACCACACGTTGCCGAGTTTACTTTCTCTGGATAGACTAGCTCATGTTCCCTCTCCCCATGAGAATACCACACGTTGCCGAGTTTACTTTCTCTGGATAGACTAGCTCATGTTCCCTCTCCCCATGAGAATACCACACGTTGCCGAGTTTACTTTCTCTGGATAGACTAGCTCATGTTCCCTCTCCCCATGAGAATACCACACGTTGCCGAGGTTACTGCTCACGCGAACATGATCAACGTGGGCCAAACTGGAGAAATATATTGACAAGGTGATAGGCTTAAGCACCATGGTGGAAACAGGAAGCTCCACGAGGGAGCCAGGAAATCACCAGGAAGGACAACATCTCGGTAGATAGATACACAGCATGCACAAAGTGCCTATTTGTTTTCGGTAATAAAGTTAATGATTACATTAATTTGGGCTTTCATTCATTAGGCCATACACAGGCCGTATAAATGGGAAACCAGGTAACAGTTTGATTAGCCTACTGAATAAATGTTTTTTTTTCTGAAAGAGAACTTGCACAATTGGTGGCTGACTAAATAATGTATCGACCTCCATCACTCCAGTATCCCTGTCTCCTTCCCCCTATACATATCTACCTCCATCACTCCAGTATCCCTGTCTCCTTCCCCCTATACATATCTACCTCCATCACTCCAGTACCCCTGTCTCCTTCCCCCTATACATATCTACCTCCATCACTCCAGTATCCCTGTACATTGTTAATATGGTACTGGCCCTGTATATAGTCACCTTACCCCTATACATATCTACCTCCATCACTACAGTATCCCTGTCTCCTTCCCCCTATACATATCTACCTCCA
>NW_025746918.1:35000-60000 GCF_021184085.1 Oncorhynchus gorbuscha
TGTATCGGCCTCACAGCCTTCCTCAGAGCTTTACGTATCGGCCTCACGGCCTTCCTCAGAGCTTTACGTATCGGCCTCATGGCCTTCCTCAGAGCTTTATGTATCGGCCTCACGGCCTTCATCAGAGCTTTATGTATCGGCCTCACGGCCTTCATCAGAGCTTTATGTATCGGCCTCATGGCCTTCCTCAGAGCTTTATGTATCGGCATCATGGTCTTCATCAGAGCTTTATGTATCGGCCTCATGGCCTTCCTCAGAGCTTTATGTATCGGCCTCATGGTCTTCATCAGAGCTTTATGTATCGGCCTCATGGCCTTCCTCAGAGCTTTATGTATCGGCCTCATGGTCTTCATCAGAACTTTACGTATCGGCCTCACTGCCTTCCTCAGAGCTTTACGTATCGGCCTCACTGCCTTCCTCAGAGCTTTTGTGAGTAAAAAAAAAGAGCACCCTTGTGAAGACCTGGCCCCTCCCACATCCGTTCCACACATCGAAGGGGGTTGGAGGCCAAGGAAAAACAAATAAAGTCTGACAGCTCTTCTCCCGTTACTCCCCATATGCAAAAAAATATGTTGTCAATATATCGATACCACTTCAGGACTTTATTCAAAGATGTATTTTAGTTTTCATGATGAACAAACCGTTCTTCAAAAAGACCCACATAAAGGTTAGCGTAGCTCGGAGCGAATGTGGAGCCCATCGACGTTCCGTTCGCTAGGAGGTAGCATTCGTCATCAAACCTGACATAGTTATACATCAAAACATATTCAGCTCTAGAATAAAGTTTGTTAGGTGATATTCATCAGTATCTCTGTCTCTCAGATAGTGTGCTACTGCTGCCAGCCCCCCCCCCTCCCCACACAGGGAATGCTGGTATCTAGACTCTCGACATCTACTGTGATTAAAATACAGTCTTCTTTTAAACCCGTTATTGGTGAGATCTTGTCTATAAAGTCTATAGAGTCTTGTACATATGATGGCAATGCTTACACATGAGATTTAATAAAAGAGTCGACAACGGCTCTAGCATTGAGCCAAACACTGGTCTGCCTGGATAGTTGCCTTGTTGTGTTTTAGGTTTTGTGTAATTTCGGTAAAATGTACAGGCATGGACGTATGGCAGATTTTCAGCAAAGATATTCATATTCAGGTTTTGAGAAGGTTGTTTAAGGGCTCCAGATGAGAGCATATTTCCCTTTTGAACACCTGTGTGGGATCAACACTCAGGTCTGGATGACAGGTCTGGATGACAGGTCTGGATGACAGGTCTGGATGAATGGTCTGGATGACAGGTCTGGATGACAGGTCTGGATGATAGGTCTGGATGACAGGTCTGGATGACAGGTCTGGATGACAGGTCTGGATGATAGGTCTGGATGACAGGTCTGGATGACAGGTCTGGATGACAGGTCTGGATGACAGGTCTGGATGACAGGTCTGGATGAATGGTCTGGATGACAGGTCTGGATGACAGATCAGGATGACAGGTCTGGGTGACAGGTCTGGATGACTGGTCTGGGTGACAGGTCTGGATGACAGGTCTGGATGAATGATCTGGATGAATGATCTGGATGACTGGTCTGGATGACAGGTCTGGATGATAGGTCTGGATGACAGGTCTGGATGACTGGTCTGGATGTAAGTCGCTCTGGATAAGAGCGTCTGCTAAATGACTTAAATGTAAATGTAAATGTCTGGATGACAGGTCTGGATGACAGGTTTGGATGACAGGTCTGGATGACTGGTCTGGATGACTGGTCTGGATGACAGGTCTGGATGATAGGTCTGGATGACAGGTCTGGATGACTGGTCTGGATGACAGGTCTGGATGACAGGTCTGGATGACAGGTCTGGATGACAGGTCTGGATGAATGGTCTGGATGACAAGTCTGGATGACAGGTCTGGATGACAGGTCTGGATGACAGGTCTGGATGACAGGTCTGGATGACAGGTCTGGATGACAGGTCTGGATGATAGGTCTGGATGACAGGTCTGGATGATAGGTCTGGATGACTGGTCTGGATGACTGGTCTGGATGACAGGTCTGGATGACAGGTCTGGATGACAGGTCTGGATGAATGGTCTGGATGACAGGTCTGGGTGACAGATCAGGATGACAGGTCTGGGTGACTGGTCTGGGTGACAGGTCTGGATGACTGGTCTGGGTGACAGGTCTGGGTGACAGGTCTGGATGAATGATCTGGATGAATGATCTGGATGACTGGTCTGGATGACAGGTCTGGATGATAGGTCTGGATGACAGGTCTGGATGACAGGTCTGGATGACAGGTCTGGATGAATGGTCTGGATGACAGGTCTGGATGACAGATCAGGATGCCAGGTCTGGATGACGGATCAGGATGACAGGTCTGGATGACAGGTCTGGATGACTGGTCTGGATGACAGGTCTGGATGACAGGTCTGGATGATAGGTCTGGATGACTGGTCTGGATGACAGATCTGGATGACTGGTCTGGATGACTGGTCTGGATGACTGGTCTGGATGACAGGTCTGGATGAATGGTCTGGATAACTGGTCTGGATGACAGGTCTGGATGAATGGTCTGGATGAATGGTCTGGATGAATGGTCTGGATGACAGTTGTACTCATTTCTGTTGTATTAAAAGTTGTGTTTGACCTGATAGGCAATATTCCCCGTCCCGTAAGGCCCTGGTCAGAAGTAATGCAGTAGTAATGGTAGTAGTAATTAGTTAGTAGTAAGTAGTAATTTATATGTAATTGTGTGTCATTTGGGGGACACAGTGATTATTGGGAGTTTTACGGAAATGAACTGTGTTCTCTTTCTTCTTCGTCACTGGAGTCTCTCGTCTTCCTCACAGCAACTCCTCCGTGAGATGCAGCAGATGGCTAGCCGGCCGTTCGCCACCATCAACGTTGCCTTGGAAACGGACGAGGAGCCACCCGACCTGATTGGTGGAAACATCAAGGTGAGTGTGACATCAGACTGTGACATTAATTGTCCTGTCAGCCAATCCCCTTCCCCCTAGCCACTCACCTTTACATGTTAGTCATTCAGCAGACTCTCTTATCCAGAGAAACTCCCATTTAGTGAGTCATTCAGCAGACGCTCTTATCCAGAGAGACTCCCATTTAGTGAGTCATTCAGCAGACGCTCTTATCCAGAGAGACTCCCATTTAGTGAGTCATTCAGCAGACGCTCTTATCCAGAGAGACTCCCATTTAGTGAGTCATTCAGCAGACGCTCTTATCCAGAGAGACTCCCATTTAGTGAGTCATTCAGCAGACGCTCTTATCCAGAGAGACTCCCATTTAGTGAGTCATTCAGCAGACGCTCTTATCCAGAGAGACTCCCATTTATTGAGTCATTCAGCAGACGCTCTTATCCAGAGAGACTCCCATTTAGTGAGTCATTCAGCAGACGCTCTTATCCAGAGAGACTCCCATTTAGTGAGTCATTCAGCAGACGCTCTTATCCAGAGAGACTCCCATTTAGTGAGTCATTCAGCAGACGCTCTTATCCAGAGAGACTCCCATTTAGTGAGTCATTCAGCAGACGCTCTTATCCAGAGAGACTCCCATTTAGTGAGTCATTCAGAAGACGCTCTTATCCAGAGAGACTCCCATTTAGCGAGTCATTCAGCAGACTCTCTTATCCAGAGTGACTCCCATTTAGTGAGTCATTCAGCAGACGCTCTTATCCAGAGAGACTCCCATTTAGTGAGTCATTCAGAAGACGCTCTTATCCAGAGAGACTCCCATTTAGCGAGTCTTTCAGCAGACTCTCTTATCCAGAGAGACTCCCATTTAGTGAGTCATTCAGCAGACGCTCTTATCCAGAGAGACTCCCATTTAGTGAGTCATTCACCTGAAGATAGCTAGGTTGGACAACCACATATCTCAGTCATGGGAACTACCTGTTTCCTTAATAAAGAGGAGATTGTAGGAAAACACAAGTGCAAATAAGGCTGAGATGTCTTTAAGATACTGTGTGAAGAGGAAGGGTTTCAGATGTCTTTAAGATACTGAAGAGGAAGGGTTTCAGATGTCTTTAAGATACTGAAGAGGAAGGGTGTGTGTGTGTGTGTGTGTGTGTGTGTGTGTGTGTGTGTGTGTGTGTGTGTGTGTGTGTGTGTGTGTGTGTGTGTGTGTGTGTGTGTGTGTGTGTGTGTGTGTGTGTGTGTGTGTGTGTGTGTGTGTGTGTGTGTGTGTGTGTGTGTGTGGGATGGAGGTGGTGAGCTGGACCATCAGATATTTTCCTACCTCCTCTCCATTCAGAGAAGGCAGGCAGCAGTACACTATGCTGTTTGTTCTGTCCTTGTGTTGTGGTTGTGCCGTTTTCTCAGGAGACTACGGTAGAGTATCGGCACCTGTGATTGGCCTCAGGCCTCGCACACGGGAAACATCAGTAAAGTAGTTTATAGCTGCACAACACTGAATGTGGGGGGGAGAGGAAAGAAGAGGAGAGAAGAGTAGACAGGTCTGACAGATCTGGATGACAGGTCTGGATGATAGGTCTGGATGATAGGTCTGGATGACAGGTCTGGATGACAGGTCTGGATGATAGGTCTGGATGACAGGTCTGGATGACAGGTCTGGATGATAGGTCTGGATGATAGGTCTGGATGATAGGTCTGGATGACAGGTCTGGATGATAGCTCTGGATGACTGGTCTGGATGACAGGTCTGGATGATAGGTCTGGATGACAGGTCTGGATGACAGGTCTGGATGATAGCTCTGGATGACTGGTCTGGATGACAGGTCTGACAGATCTAGATGACAGGTCTGGATGACAGGTCTGGATGACAGGTCTGGATGATAGGTCTGGATGACAGGTCTGGATGACAGGTCTGGATGACAGGTCTGGATGATAGGTCTGGATGACAGGTCTGGATGATAGCTCTGGATGACTGGTCTGGATGACAGGTCTGACAGATCTAGATGACAGGTCTGGATGACAGGTCTGGATGACAGGTCTGGATGACAGGTCTGACAGGTCTGGATGACAGGTCTGGATGACAGGTCTGAATGACAGGTCTGGATGACAGCTCTGAATGACAGGTCTGGATGACAGATCTGACAGGTCTGGATGACAGGTCTGGATGACAGGTCTGAATGACAGGTCTGGATGACAGATCTGAATGACAGGTCTGGATGACAGGTCTGGATGATAGCTCTGAATGACAGGTCTGAATTACAGGTGTGGATGATAGCTCTGAATGACAGGTCTGGATGATAGCTCTGAATGACAGGTCTGGATGACAGGTCTGGATGACAGGTCTGAATGACAGGTCTGAATTACAGGTCTGAATTACAGGTCTGGATGATAGCTCTGAATGACAGGTCTGAATTACAGGTCTGGATGACAGCTCTGAATGACAGGTCTGGATGACAGGTCTGGATGACAGGTCTGACAGGTCTGGATAACAGGTCTGGATGACAGATCTGACAGGTCTGGATGACAGATCTGGATGTGAGACAGGTCTGGATGTGTGACAGGTCTGGATGAGAGGTAGAGAAGAGGGAAAGGAGGGGAGGAGGAGAGGAGAGGAGGGGTAGAGGGGAAACTGAGAGAATGAGAGGAGAGGTAGAGGAGAGGGAGGGAGGAGAGGAGAGGGAAAGGGAGGAAATTAGATATATTCACCCAGCTAGAGTCCCTGAGGGAGAGGAGAGATGGAGGAGAGGAGAGAGAGATCGTGGAGCATGTTGATGATGAGATTCATTATTTATTTCTGGATGTTAGTGACGGATGGATGGAGGGATGGGTATAGCATCAGGGTGACCGAAAGGATTACAAAATAGGAGTGTGTGATGCAGAAGGAAAAGGCCTAGGTTGGTTAACTAGATCATGGCCTGGTTATGGGACAGAAAACCCTGAAACCCCGCCTGGACACACTGATGGGGAGGGAGGGGAGGCTGAGGGTGGAGAGAGAGGGGAGGCTGGGGGTGGAGAGAGAGGGGAGGCTGGGGGCGGAGAGAGAGGGGAGGCAGGGGTGGAGAGAGAGAAGGCGGGGGTGGAGAGAGAGGGGAGACACGGGGTGTAGAGAGAGGGGAGGCAGGGGGTAGAGAGAGAGAGAAGGCAGGGGGTGGAGAGAGAGGGGAGGCAGGGGTGGAGAGAGAGGATGAAGGGGGTGGAGAGAGAGGAGAGGCAGGGGGTGGAGAGAGGGGGAGGCAGGGGGTGGAGAGAGAGGGGAGGGTGGGGGTGGGGAGAGAGAAGGCAGGGGGTGGGGAGAGAGGAGGAGGAGGGGGTGGGGAGAGAGGAGGCAGGGGTGGGGAGAGAGAGGAGGTAGGGGTGGGGAGTGAGGGGAGGCAGGGGGTGGAGAGAGAGGAGGCAGGGGATGGAGAGAGAGGGGAGGGTGGGGAGACAGAGAAGGCAGGGGTGGAGAGAGAGGGGAGGGTGGAGAGAGAGGAGAGGCTGGGGGTGGAGAGAGAGGAGAGGCAGGGGGTGGAGAGAGAGGAGAGGCAGGGGATGGAGAGAGAGAGGGGAGGGTGGGGAGACAGAGAAGGCAGGGGGTGGAGAGAGAGGGGAGGGTGGAGAGAGAGGGGAGGCTGGGGGTGGAGAGAGAGGGGAGGGTGGGGAGAGAGAAGGCAGGGGTGGGGAGAGAGGAGGAGGAGGGGGTGGGGAGAGAGAGGGGGCAGGCGGTGGGGAGAGAGGAGAAGGTGGTGGAGAGAGAGGGGAGGCAGGGGGTCGGGAGAGAGGGGAGGCAGGGGGTGGAGAGAGAGGGGAGGGTGGGGAGAGAGAAGGCAGGGGCTGGAGAGAGAGGGGAGGCAGGGGGTCGGGAGAGAGAGGAGGCAGGGGTTGGAGAGAGAGGGGAGGGTGGGGAGAGAGAAGGCAGGGGCTGGAGAGAGAGGGGAGGCAGGGGGTGGAGAGAGAGAAGGCAGGGGTGGAGAGAGAGAAGGCAGGGGGTGGGGAGAGAGGAGGAGGCAGGGGTGGGGAGAGAGAGGAGGCAGGGGTGGGGAGAGAGAGGGAGGCAGGGGCTGGAGAGAGAGGGGAGGCAGGGGTGGGGAGAGAGGGGAGGCAGGGGCTGGAGAGAGAGGGGGAGGCAGGGGCTGGAGAGAGAGGGAGGCAGGGGCTGGAGAGAGAGGGGAGGCAGGGGGTTGGGAGAGAGGGGAGGCAGGGGGTGGGGAGAGAGAAGGCAGGGGGTTGGGAGAGAGGGGAGGCAGGGGTGGGGAGAGAGAAGGCAGGGGGTGGGGAGAGAGTAGGCAGGGGGTGGGGAGAGAGGGGAGGCAGGGGGTGGGGAGAGAGAAGGCAGGGGGTGGGGAGAGAGGAGGAGGAGGGGGTGGGGAGAGAGAGGGGGCAGGGGGTGGGGAGAGAGAGGGGGCAGGGGGTGGGGAGAGAGAGGAGGCAGGGGTGGGGAGAGAGAGGAGGCAGGAGGTGGGGAGAGAGAGCGGGCAGGGGTGGGGAGAGAGGGGAGGCAGGGGGTGGGGAGAGAGAGGAGGCAGGGGTGGGGAGAGAGAGCGGGCAGGGGGTGGGGAGAGAGAGCGGGCAGGGGGTGGGGAGAGAGAGGGAGGCAGGGGGTGGGGAGAGAGAGGAGGCAGGGGGTGGGGAGAGAGAGCGGGCAGGGGGTGGGAAGAGAGTGGAGACAGGGGTAGAGTCTGCAGGGCTTGGCCCTCCCACCTCTCCCGCTCAGCCCAGTCGAAGCTCTTCTCTTTCTAAGGAACAAAATGGTGGAACCAGCCTCCCCCTGAAGCCAGGACAGCAGAGTCCCTGCCCATCTTCTTCAAAGAGTATCTTAAATAATCCCCCCCCCTTGCCTTTCGTAAACTAACAATCACACAGCCCCCCCCTTGCCTTTCTTAAACTAACAATCACACAGCCCCTCCCCCCTCTCTATCTCTGACTTTGCTGATAACTACATTATTGAGAAAAAGTGTACTGACTATGACAGGTCCACCTAGCTATCTGAAGATGAATGTACTGACTATGACTGGTCCACCTAGCTATCTGAAGATGAATGTACTGACTATGACTGGTCCACCTAGCTATCTGAAGATGAATGTACTGACTATGACTGGTCCACCTAGCTATCTGAAGATGAATGTACTGACTATGACTGGTCCACCTAGCTATCTGAAGATGAATGTACTG
Source organism: Oncorhynchus gorbuscha (assembly GCF_021184085.1). Taxonomy (NCBI): domain Eukaryota; kingdom Metazoa; phylum Chordata; class Actinopteri; order Salmoniformes; family Salmonidae; genus Oncorhynchus; species Oncorhynchus gorbuscha. The sequence continues at coordinate 43,072 of NW_025746918.1, forward strand.
ACTATGACTGGTCCACCTAGCTATCTGGAGATGAATGTACTGACTATGACTGGTCCACCTAGCTATCTGAAGATGAATGTACTGACTATGACTGGTCCACCTAGCTATCTGAAGATGAATGTACTGACTATGACTGGTCCACCTAGCTATCTGGAGATGAATGTACTGACTATGACTGGTCCACCTAGCTATCTGGAGATGAATGTACTGACTATGACTGGTCCACCTAGCTATCTGAAGATGAATGTACTGACTATGACTGGTCCACCTAGCTATCTGGAGATGAATGTACTGACTATGACTGGTCCACCTAGCTATCTGAAGATGAATGTACTGACTATGACTGGTCCACCTAGCTATCTGAAGATGAATGTACTGACTATGACAGGTCCACCTAGCTATCTGGAGATGAATGTACTGACTATGACTGGTCCACCTAGCTATCTGAAGATGAATGTACTGACTATGACTGGTCCACCTAGCTATCTGAAGATGAATGTACTGACTATGACAGGTCCACCTAGCTATCTGGAGATGAATGTACTGACTATGACAATAATTAATCTAGTTCATCCTGGTCAAATCTCAATGTTTTATTTGCTCAAATGGATCCGTAAAGACATATTTTTCCATTTAGAAAGCAGTGAGTCACATCGATTACAGGGGACGGAAACGCAGATGATCTGGAATGTTTCACTACCATTTACACCAAAAAACTGGAAAGTCAGTAACATAGTAGACCTACTACCTCTTATCAATGTTTCAGTAGATCTACTACCTCTAATCAATGTTTCAGTAGACCCACTACCTCTAATCAATGTTTCAGTAGGCCCACTACCTCTTATCAATGTTTCAGTAGACCCACTACCTCTAATCAATGTTTCAGTAGACCCACTACCTCTTATCAATGTTTCAGTAGACCCACTACCTCTTATCAATGTTTCAGTAGACCCACTACCTCTAATCAATGTTTCAGTAGACCTACTAAATCAAATCAATGTTTCAGTAGACCCACTACCTCTAATCAATGTTTCAGTAGATCTACTACCTCTAATCAATGTTTCAGTAGACCTACTACCTCTAATCAATGTTTCAGTAGACCCACTACCTCTAATCAATGTTTCAGTAGACCCACTACCTCTAATCAATGTTTCAGTAGACCCACTACCTCTAATCAATGTTTCAGTAGACCCACTACCTCTAATCAATGTTTCAGTAGACCCACTACCTCTAATCAATGTTTCAGTAGACCCACTACCTCTAATCAATGTTTCAGTAGATCTACTACCTCTATTCAATGTTTCAGTAGATCTACTAAATCAAATCAATGTTTCAGTAGACCCACTACCTCTAATCAATGTTTCAGTAGACCCACTACCTCTAATCAATGTTTCAGTAGGACCACTACCTCTTATCAATGTTTCAGTAGACCCACTACCTCTAATCAATGTTTCAGTAGACCTACTACCTCTAATCAATGTTTCAGTAGACCCACTACCTCTAATCAATGTTTCAGTAGACCCACTACCTCTTATCAATGTTTCAGTAGACCCACTACCTCTAATCAATGTTTTAGTAGGACTACTCCCTCTTATCAATGTTTCAGTAGACATACTACCTCTAATCAATGTTTCAGTAGGACCACTACCTGTAATCAATGAGGTATATAGAACTAGCGGTATATAGAACTAGCGGTATATAAACTAGCGGTATATAGAACTAGCGGTTTATAGAACTAGCGGTTTATAGAACTAGCGGTATATAGAACTAGCGGTATATAAACTAGCGATATATAGAACTAGCGGTATATAGAACTAGCGGTATATAGAACTAGCGGTATATAGAACTAGCGGTATATAGAACTAGCGATATATAGAACTAGCGGTATATAGAACTAGCGGTATATAAACTAGCGGTATATAGAACTAGCGGTATATAGAACTAGCGGTATATAGAACGAGCGGTATATAGAACGAGCGGTATATAGAACTAGCGGTATATAGAACTAGCGGTATATAGAACTAGCGGTATATAAACTAGCGGTATATAGAACTAGCGGTATATAGAACTAGCGGTATATAAACTAGCGGTATATAGAACTAGCGGTATATAAACTAGCGGTATATAGAACTAGCGGTATATAAACTAGCGGTATATAAACTAGCGGTATATAGAACTAGCGGTATATAAACTAGCGGTATATAGAACTAGCGGTATATAAACTAGCGGTATATAGAACTAGCGGTATATAAACTAGCGATATATAGAACTAGCGGTATATAGAACTAGCGGTATATAAACTAGCGGTATATAGAACTAGCGGTATATAAACTAGCGGTATATAGAACGAGCGGTATATAGAACTAGCGGTTTATAGAACTAGCGGTATATAAACTAGCGATATATAGAACTAGCGGTATATAGAACTAGCGGTTTATAGAACTAGCGGTATATAGAACTAGCGGTATATAGAACTAGCGGTATATAGAACTAGCTGTATATAGAATTAGCGGTATATAGAACTAGCGGTATATAGAACTAGCGGTTTATAGAACTAGCGGTTTATAGAACTAGCGGTATATAGAACTAGCGGTATATAGAACTAGCGGTATATAAACTAGCGGTATATAGAACTAGTGGTATATAAACTAGCGGTATATAGAACTAGCGGTTTATAGAACTAGCGGTATATAGAACTAGCGGTATATAAACTAGCGGTATATAGAACGAGCGGTATATAGAACTAGCGGTTTATAGAACTAGCGGTATATAAACTAGCGATATATAGAACTAGCGGTATATAGAACTAGCGGTTTATAGAACTAGCGGTATATAAACTAGCGGTATATAGAACTAGCGGTATATAAACTAGCGGTATATAGAACTAGCGGTATATAAACTAGCGGTATATAGAACTAGCGGTATATAGAACTAGCGGTATATAGAACTAGCGGTATATAGAACTAGCGGTATATAGAACTAGCGGTATATAGAACTAGCGGTATTAGAACTAGCGGTATATAGAACTATCCTTATATAAAACTAGCGGTATATAGAACTAGCGGTATATAGAACTAGCGGTATATAGAACTAGCGGTATATAGAACTAGCGGTATATAGAACTATCCTTATATAGAACTAGCGGTATATAGAACTAGCGGTATATAGAACTAGCGGTATATAGAACTAGCGGTATATAAACTAGCGGTATATAGAACTAGCGGTATATAAACTAGCGGTATATAAACTAGCGGTATATAGAACTAGCGGTATATAGAACTAGCGGTATATAAACTAGCGGTATATAGAACTAGCGGTATATAGAACTAGCGGTATATAAACTAGCGGTATATAGAACTAGCGGTATATAAACTAGCGGTATATAAACTAGCGGTATATAAACTAGCGGTATATAAACTAGCGGTATATAGAACTAGCGGTATATAGAACTAGCGGTATATAAACTAGCGGTATATAGAACTAGCGGTATATAGAACTAGCGGTATATAGAACTAGCGGTATATAGAACTAGCGGTATATAGAACTAGCGGTATATAGAACTAGCGGTATATAGAACTAGCGGTATATAGAACTAGCGGTATATAGAACTAGCGGTATATAGAACTAGCGGTATATAAACTAGCGGTATATAGAACTAGCGGTATATAGAACTAGCGGTATATAGAACTAGCGGTATATAGAACTATCCTTATATAGAACTAGCGGTATATAGAACTAGCGGTATATAGAACTAGCGGTATATAGAACTAGCGGTATATAGAACTAGCGGTATATAGAACTAGCGGTATATAGAACTAGCGGTATATAAACTAGCGGTATATAGAACTAGCGGTATATAGAACTAGCGGTATATAGAACTAGCGGTATATAGAAGTAGCGGTATATAGAACTAGCGGTTTATAGAACTAGCGGTTTATAGAACTAGCGGTATATAGAACTAGCGGTATATAAACTAGCGATATATAGAACTAGTGGTATATTAACTAGTGGTATATAGAACGAGCGGTATATAGAACTAGCGGTTTATAGAACTAGCGGTATATAAACTAGCGGTATATAGAACTAGCGGTATATAAACTAGCGGTATATAGAACTAGCGGTATATAGAACTAGCGGTATATAGAACTAGCGGTATATAAACTAGCGGTATATAGAACTAGCGGTATATAAACTAGCGGTATATAGAACTAGCGGTATATAAACTAGCGGTATATAGAACTAGCGGTATATAAACTAGCGGTATATAGAACTAGCGGTATATAGAACTAGCGGTATATAGAACTAGCGGTATATAGAACTATCCTTATATAGAACTAGCTGTATATAGAACTAGCGGTATATAGAACTAGCGGTATATAGAACTAGCGGTATATAAACTAGCGGTATATAGAACTAGCGGTATATAAACTAGCGGTATATAGAACTAGCGGTATATAGAACTAGCGGTATATAAACTAGCGGTATATAAACTAGCGGTATATAAACTAGCTGTATATAGAACTAGCGGTATATAGAACTATCCTTATATAGAACTAGCGGTATATAGAACTAGCGGTATATAAACTAGCGGTATATAAACTAGCGGTATATAAACTAGCTGTATATAGAACTAGCGGTATATAGAACTATCCTTATATAGAACTAGCGGTATATAAACTAGCGGTATATAAACTAGCGATATATAAACTAGCGGTATATAAACTAGCGGTATATAAACTAGCTGTATATAAACTAGCGGTATATAGAACTAGCGGTATATAGAACTAGCGGTATATAGAACTAGCGGTATATAGAACTAGCGGTATATAGAACTAGCGGTATATAAACTAGCGGTATATAGAACTAGCGGTATATAGAACTAGCGGTATATAAACTAGCGGTATATAAACTAGCGGTATATAGAACTAGCGGTATATAGAACTAGCGGTATATAAACTAGCGGTATATAAACTAGCGGTATATAGAACTAGCGGTATATAGAACTAGCGGTATATAGAACTAGCGGTATATAAACTAGCGGTATATAGAACTAGCGGTATATAAACTAGCGGTATATAGAACTAGCGGTATATAAACTAGCGGTATATAGAACTAGCGGTATATAAACTAGCGGTATATAGAACTAGCGGTATATAGAACTAGCGGTATATAAACTAGCGGTATATAAACTAGCGGTATATAAACTAGCTGTATATAGAACTAGCGGTATATAGAACTATCCTTATATAGAACTAGCGGTATATAGAACTAGCGGTATATAAACTAGCGGTATATAAACTAGCGGTATATAAACTAGCTGTATATAGAACTAGCGGTATATAGAACTATCCTTATATAGAACTAGCGGTATATAAACTAGCGGTATATAAACTAGCGATATATAAACTAGCGGTATATAAACTAGCGGTATATAAACTAGCTGTATATAAACTAGCGGTATATAGAACTAGCGGTATATAGAACTAGCGGTATATAGAACTATCCTTATATAGAACTAGCTGTATATAAACTAGTGGTATATAAACTAGCTGTATATAAACTAGCTGTATATAAACTAGCGGTATATAAACTAGCGGTATATAGAACTAGCGGTATATAAACTAGCGGTATATAGAACTAGCGGTATATAAACTAGCGGTATATAAACTAGCTGTATATAAACTAGCGGTATATAGAACTAGCGGTATATAAACTAGCGGTATATAGAACTAGCGGTATATAAACTAGCGATTTATAAACTAGCGGTATATAGAACTAGCGGTATATAAACTAGCGATATATAGAACTAGCGGTATATAGAACTAGCGGTTTATAGAACTAGCGGTATATAAACTAGCGGTATATAGAACTAGCGGTATATAAACTAGCGGTATATAGAACTAGCGGTATATAGAACTAGCGGTATATAGAACTAGCGGTATATAAACTAGCGGTATATAGAACTAGCGGTATATAAACTAGCGGTATATAGAACTAGCGGTATATAAACTAGCGGTATATAGAACTAGCGGTATATAAACTAGCGGTATATAGAACTAGCGGTATATAGAACTAGCGGTATATAGAACTAGCGGTATATAGAACTAGCGGTATATAAACTAGCGGTATATAGAACTAGCGGTATATAGAACTAGCGGTATATAGAACTAGCGGTATATAGAACTAGCGGTATATAGAACTATCCTTATATAGAACTAGCGGTATATAGAACTAGCGGTATATAGAACTAGCCTTATATAGAACTAGCGGTATATAGAACTAGTGGTATATAAACTAGCGGTATATAGAACTAGCGGTATATAGAACTAGCGGTATATAGAACTAGCGGTATATAGAACTATCCTTATATAGAACTAGCGGTATATAGAACTAGCGGTATATAGAACTAGCGGTATATAGAACTAGCGGTATATAGAACTAGCGGTGTATAAACTAGCGGTATATAGAACTAGCGGTATATAAACTAGCGGTATATAAACTAGCGGTATATAGAACTAGCGGTATATAGAACTAGCGGTATATAAACTAGCGGTATATAAACTAGCGGTATATAGAACTAGCGGTATATAGAACTAGCGGTATATAGAACTAGCGGTATATAAACTAGCGGTATATAGAACTAGCGGTATATAAACTAGCGGTATATAGAACTAGCGGTATATAGAACTAGCGGTATATAAACTAGCGGTATATAGAACTAGCGGTATATAAACTAGCGGTATATAGAACTAGCGGTATATAGAACTAGCGGTATATAAACTAGCGGTATATAAACTAGCGGTATATAAACTAGCTGTATATAGAACTAGCGGTATATAGAACTATCCTTATATAGAACTAGCGGTATATAGAACTAGCGGTATATAAACTAGCGGTATATAAACTAGCGGTATATAAACTAGCTGTATATAGAACTAGCGGTATATAGAACTATCCTTATATAGAACTAGCGGTATATAAACTAGCGGTATATAAACTAGCGATATATAAACTAGCGGTATATAAACTAGCGGTATATAAACTAGCTGTATATAAACTAGCGGTATATAGAACTAGCGGTATATAGAACTAGCGGTATATAGAACTATCCTTATATAGAACTAGCTGTATATAAACTAGTGGTATATAAACTAGCTGTATATAAACTAGCTGTATATAAACTAGCGGTATATAAACTAGCGGTATATAGAACTAGCGGTATATAAACTAGCGGTATATAGAACTAGCGGTATATAAACTAGCGGTATATAAACTAGCTGTATATAAACTAGCGGTATATAGAACTAGCGGTATATAAACTAGCGGTATATAGAACTAGCGGTATATAAACTAGCGATATATAAACTAGCGGTATATAGAACTAGCGGTATATAAACTAGCGATATATAGAACTAGCGGTATATAGAACTAGCGGTTTATAGAACTAGCGGTATATAAACTAGCGGTATATAGAACTAGCGGTATATAGAACTAGCGGTATATAAACTAGCGGTATATAAACTAGCTGTATATAGAACTAGCGGTATATAGAACTATCCTTATATAGAACTAGCGGTATATAAACTAGCGGTATATAAACTAGCGATATATAAACTAGCGGTATATAAACTAGCGGTATATAAACTAGCTGTATATAAACTAGCGGTATATAGAACTAGCGGTATATAGAACTAGCGGTATATAGAACTATCCTTATATAGAACTAGCTGTATATAAACTAGTGGTATATAAACTAGCTGTATATAAACTAGCTGTATATAAACTAGCGGTATATAAACTAGCGGTATATAGAACTAGCGGTATATAAACTAGCGGTATATAGAACTAGCGGTATATAAACTAGCGGTATATAAACTAGCTGTATATAAACTAGCGGTATATAGAACTAGCGGTATATAAACTAGCGGTATATAGAACTAGCGGTATATAAACTAGCGATATATAAACTAGCGGTATATAGAACTAGCGGTATATAAACTAGCGATATATAGAACTAGCGGTATATAGAACTAGCGGTTTATAGAACTAGCGGTATATAAACTAGCGGTATATAGAACTAGCGGTATATAGAACTAGCGGTATATAAACTAGCGGTATATAAACTAGCTGTATATAGAACTAGCGGTATATAGAACTATCCTTATATAGAACTAGCGGTATATAAACTAGCGGTATATAAACTAGCGATATATAAACTAGCGGTATATAAACTAGCGGTATATAAACTAGCTGTATATAAACTAGCGGTATATAGAACTAGCGGTATATAGAACTAGCGGTATATAGAACTATCCTTATATAGAACTAGCTGTATATAAACTAGTGGTATATAAACTAGCTGTATATAAACTAGCTGTATATAAACTAGCGGTATATAAACTAGCGGTATATAGAACTAGCGGTATATAAACTAGCGGTATATAGAACTAGCGGTATATAAACTAGCGGTATATAAACTAGCTGTATATAAACTAGCGGTATATAGAACTAGCGGTATATAAACTAGCGGTATATAGAACTAGCGGTATATAAACTAGCGATATATAAACTAGCGGTATATAGAACTAGCGGTATATAAACTAGCGATATATAGAACTAGCGGTATATAGAACTAGCGGTTTATAGAACTAGCGGTATATAAACTAGCGGTATATAGAACTAGCGGTATATAGAACTAGCGGTATATAGAACTAGCGGTATATAGAACTAGCGGTATATAAACTAGCGGTATATAGAACTAGCGGTATATAAACTAGCGGTATATAGAACTAGCGGTATATAAACTAGCGGTATATAGAACTAGCGGTATATAAACTAGCGGTATATAGAACTAGCGGTATATAGAACTAGCGGTATATAGAACTAGCGGTATATAGAACTATCCTTATATAGAACTAGCTGTATATAGAACTAGCGGTATATAGAACTAGCGGTATATAGAACTAGCGGTATATAAACTAGCGGTATATAGAACTAGCGGTATATAGAACTAGCGGTATATAGAACTAGCGGTATATAGAACTAGCGGTATATAGAACTATCCTTATATAGAACTAGCGGTATATAGAACTAGCGGTATATAGAACTAGCGGTATATAGAACTATCCTTATATAGAACTAGCGGTATATAGAACTAGTGGTATATAAACTATCCTTATATAGAACTAGCGGTATATAGAACTAGCGGTATATAGAACTAGCTGTATATAGAACTAGCGGTATATAGAACTAGCGGTATATAGAACTAGCGGTATATAGAACTAGCGGTGTATAAACTAGCGGTATATAGAACTAGCGGTATATAAACTAGCGGTATATAAACTAGCGGTATATAGAACTAGCGGTATATAGAACTAGCGGTATATAAACTAGCGGTATATAGAACTAGCGGTATATAGAACTAGCGGTATATAAACTAGCGGTATATAGAACTAGCGGTATATAAACTAGCGGTATATAAACTAGTGGTATATAAACTAGCTTTATATAGAACTAGCGGTATATAGAACTAGCGGTATATAGAACTAGCGGTATATAGAACTAGCGGTATATAAACTAGCGGTATATAGAACTAGCGGTATATAGAACTAGCGGTATATAAACTAGCGGTATATAAACTAGCGGTATATAGAACTAGCGGTATATAGAACTAGCGGTATATAAACTAGCGATATATAAACTAGCGGTATATAAACTAGCGGTATATAGAACTAGCGGTATATAAACTAGCGGTATATAGAACTAGCGGTATATAGAACTAGCGGTATATAAACTAGCGGTATATAGAACTAGCGGTATATAGAACTAGCGGTATATAAACTAGCGGTATATAGACCTAGCGGTATATAGAACTAGCGGTATATAGAACTAGCGGTGTATAGAACTAGCGGTATATAGAACTAGCGGTTTATAGAACTAGCTGTATATAGAACTAGCGGTATATAAACTAGCGGTATATAAACTAGCGGTATATAGAACTAGCGGTATATAAACTAGCGGTATATAGAACTAGCGGTATATAAACTAGCGGTATATAGAACTAGCGGTATATAGAACTAGCGGTATATAGAACTAGCTGTATATAGAACTAGCGGTATATAGAATAATATATAATAATAATATATGCCATTTAGCAGACGCTTTTATCCAAAGCGACTTACAGTCATGTGTGCATACATTCTACGTATGGGTGGTCCATAAACTAGCGGTATATAAACTAGCGGTATATAGAACTAGCGGTATATAGAACTAGCGGTATATAAACTAGCGATATATAAACTAGCTGTATATAAACTAGCGGTATATAAACTAGCGGTATATAGAACTAGCGGTATATAAACTAGCTGTATATAAACTAGCGGTATATAAACTAGCGGTATATAGAACTAGCGGTATATAGAACTAGCGGTATATAGAACTAGCGGTATATAGAACTAGCGATATATAAACTAGCTGTATATAAACTAGCGGTATATAAACTAGCGATATATAGAACTAGCGGTATATAAACTAGCGGTATATAAACTAGCGGTATATAAACTAGCGGTGTATAGAACTAGCGGTATATAGAACTAGCGGTATATAGAACTAGCGGTATATAAACTAGCGGTATATAGAACTAGCGGTATATAGAACTAGCGGTATATAGACCTAGCGGTTTATAGAACTAGCGGTATATAGAACTAGCGGTATATAGAACTAGCGGTATATAGAACTAGCGGTATATAGAACTAGCGGTATATAAACTAGCGGTATATAGAACTAGCGGTATATAGAACTAGCGGTATATAGAACTAGCGGTATATAGAACTATCCTTATATAGAACTAGCGGTATATAGAACTAGCGGTATATAGAACTAGCGGTATATAGAACTAGCGGTATATAAACTAGCGGTATATAGAACTAGCGGTATATAGAACTAGCGGTATATAGAACTAGCGGTATATAGAACTAGCAGTATATAGAACTATCCTTATATAGAACTAGCGGTATATAGAACTAGCGGTATATAGAACTAGCGATATATAGAACTAGCTGTATATAGAACTAGCGGTATATAGAATAACATATAATAATAATATATGCCATTTAGCAGACGCTTTTATCCAAAGCGACTTACAGTCATGTGTGCATACATTCTACGTATGGGTGGTCCATAAACTAGCGGTATATAAACTAGCGGTATATAGAACTAGCGGTATATAGAACTAGCGGTATATAAACTAGCGATATATAAACTAGCGGTATATAGAACTAGCGGTATATAAACTAGCGGTATATAGAACTAGCGGTATATAGAACTAGCGGTATATAGAACTAGCGGTATATAGAACTAGCGGTATATAGAACTAGCGGTATATAAACTAGCGGTATATAGAACTAGCGGTATATAGAACTAGCGGTATATAGAACTAGCGGTATATAGAACTAGCGGTATATAGAACTAGCGGTATATAAACTAGCGGTATATAGAACTAGCGGTATATAAACTAGCGGTATATAGAACTAGCGGTATATAAACTAGCGGTATATAGAACTAGCGGTATATAAACTAGCGGTATATAGAACTAGCGGTATATAGAACTAGCGGTATATAGAACCAGCGGTATATAGAACTATCCTTATATAGAACTAGCTGTATATAGAACTAGCGGTATATAGAACTAGCGGTATATAGAACTAGCGGTATATAAACTAGCGGTATATAGAACTAGCGGTATATAGAACTAGCGGTATATAGAACTAGCGGTATATAGAACTAGCGGTATATAGAACTATCCTTATATAGAACTAGCGGTATATAGAACTAGCGGTATATAGAACTAGCGGTATATAGAACTATCCTTATATAGAACTAGCGGTATATAGAACTAGTGGTATATAAACTAGCGGTATATAGAACTAGCGGTATATAGAACTAGCGGTATATAGAACTAGCGGTATATAGAACTATCCTTATATAGAACTAGCGGTATATAGAACTAGCGGTATATAGAACTAGCGGTATATAGAACTAGCGGTATATAGAACTAGCGGTGTATAAACTAGCGGTATATAGAACTAGCGGTATATAAACTAGCGGTATATAAACTAGCGGTATATAGAACTAGCGGTATATAGAACTAGCGGTATATAAACTAGCGGTATATAGAACTAGCGGTATATAGAACTAGCGGTATATAAACTAGCGGTATATAGAACTAGCGGTATATAAACTAGCGGTATATAAACTAGTGGTATATAAACTAGCTTTATATAGAACTAGCGGTATATAGAACTAGCGGTATATAGAACTAGCGGTATATAGAACTAGCGGTATATAAACTAGCGGTATATAGAACTAGCGGTATATAGAACTAGCGGTATATAAACTAGCGGTATATAAACTAGCGGTATATAGAACTAGCGGTATATAGAACTAGCGGTATATAAACTAGCGATATATAAACTAGCGGTATATAAACTAGCGGTATATAGAACTAGCGGTATATAAACTAGCGGTATATAGAACTAGCGGTATATAGAACTAGCGGTATATAAACTAGCGGTATATAGAACTAGCGGTATATAGAACTAGCGGTATATAAACTAGCGGTATATAGACCTAGCGGTATATAGAACTAGCGGTATATAGAACTAGCGGTGTATAGAACTAGCGGTATATAGAACTAGCGGTTTATAGAACTAGCTGTATATAGAACTAGCGGTATATAAACTAGCGGTATATAAACTAGCGGTATATAGAACTAGCGGTATATAAACTAGCGGTATATAGAACTAGCGGTATATAAACTAGCGGTATATAGAACTAGCGGTATATAGAACTAGCGGTATATAGAACTAGCTGTATATAGAACTAGCGGTATATAGAATAATATATAATAATAATATATGCCATTTAGCAGACGCTTTTATCCAAAGCGACTTACAGTCATGTGTGCATACATTCTACGTATGGGTGGTCCATAAACTAGCGGTATATAAACTAGCGGTATATAGAACTAGCGGTATATAGAACTAGCGGTATATAAACTAGCGATATATAAACTAGCTGTATATAAACTAGCGGTATATAAACTAGCGGTATATAGAACTAGCGGTATATAAACTAGCTGTATATAAACTAGCGGTATATAAACTAGCGGTATATAGAACTAGCGGTATATAGAACTAGCGGTATATAGAACTAGCGGTATATAGAACTAGCGGTATATAAACTAGCGATATATAAACTAGCTGTATATAAACTAGCGGTATATAAACTAGCGATATATAGAACTAGCGGTATATAAACTAGCGGTATATAAACTAGCGGTATATAAACTAGCGGTGTATAGAACTAGCGGTATATAGAACTAGCGGTATATAGAACTAGCGGTATATAAACTAGCGGTATATAGAACTAGCGGTATATAGAACTAGCGGTATATAGACCTAGCGGTTTATAGAACTAGCGGTATATAGAACTAGCGGTATATAGAACTAGCGGTATATAGAACTAGCGGTATATAGAACTAGCGGTATATAGAACTAGCGGTATATAAACTAGCGGTATATAGAACTAGCGGTATATAGAACTAGCGGTATATAGAACTAGCGGTATATAGAACTATCCTTATATAGAACTAGCGGTATATAGAACTAGCGGTATATAGAACTAGCGGTATATAGAACTAGCGGTATATAAACTAGCGGTATATAGAACTAGCGGTATATAGAACTAGCGGTATATAGAACTAGCGGTATATAGAACTAGCAGTATATAGAACTATCCTTATATAGAACTAGCGGTATATAGAACTAGCGGTATATAGAACTAGCGATATATAGAACTAGCTGTATATAGAACTAGCGGTATATAGAATAACATATAATAATAATATATGCCATTTAGCAGACGCTTTTATCCAAAGCGACTTACAGTCATGTGTGCATACATTCTACGTATGGGTGGTCCATAAACTAGCGGTATATAAACTAGCGGTATATAGAACTAGCGGTATATAGAACTAGCGGTATATAAACTAGCGATATATAAACTAGCTGTATATAAACTAGCGGTATATAAACTAGCGATATATAAACTAGCTGTATATAAACTAGCGGTATATAGAACTAGCGGTATATAAACTAGCGGTATATAGAACTAGCGGTATATAGAACTAGCGGTATATAGAACTAGCGGTATATAGAACTAGCGGTATATAGAACTAGCGGTATATAAACTAGCGGTATATAGAACTAGCGGTATATAGAACTAGCGGTATATAGAACTAGCGGTATATAGACCTAGCGGTTTATAGAACTAGCGGTATATAGAACTAGCGGTATATAGAACTAGCGGTATATAGAACTAGCGGTATATAGAACTAGCGGTATATAGAACTAGCGGTATATAGAACTAGCGGTATATAAACTAGCGGTATATAGAAGTAGCGGTATATAAACTAGCGGTATATAGAACTAGCGGTATATAGAACTAGCGGTATATAGAACTAGCGGTATATAGAACTAGCGGTATATAAACTAGCGGTATATAGAACTAGCGGTATATAAACTAGCGGTATATAGAACTAGCGGTATATAAACTAGCGGTATATAAACTAGCGGTTTATAGAACTAGCGGTATATAGAACTAGCGGTATATAGAACTAGCGGTATATAGAACTAGCGGTATATAGAACTAGCGGTATATAGAACTATTGGTATATAGAACTAGCGGTGTATAGAACTAGCGGTGTATAGAACTAGCGGTGTATATAAACTAGCGGTATATAAACTAGCGGTATATAGAACTAGCGGTATATAGAACTAGCGGTATATAGAACTAGCGGTATATAAACTAGCGGTATATAAACTAGCGGTATATAGAACTAGCGGTATATAGAACTAGCTGTATATAGAACTAGCGGTATATAAACTAGCGGTATATAAACTAGCGGTATATAGAACTAGCGGTATATAGAACTAGCGGTATATAAACTAGCGGTATATAGAACTAGCGGTATATAAACTAGCGGTATATAAACTAGCGGTATATAAACTAGCGGTATATAGAACTAGCTGTATATAGAACTAGCGGTATATAGAACTAGCGGTATATAGAACTAGCGGTATATAGAACTAGCGGTATATAGAACTAGTGGTATATACTAAAACAGCGTATATATATATATTAACAAGCAGTATATACTAAAAGCAGTGTGTATATATATATATATTAACTAAAAGCAGTATATACTAAAAGCAGTGTGTATATATATATATATTATCAAGCAGTATATACTAAAAGCAGTGTGTATATATATATTAACTAGCAGTATATACTAAAAGCAGTGTGTATATATATATTAACAAGCAGTATATACTAAAATATATATATTCATCCACCTCTGGCCTGCTCGCCTCCCTACCACTGAGGAAGTACAGTTCCCGCTCAGCTCAGTCAAAACTGTTCGCTGCTCTGGCTCCCCAATGGTGGAACAAACTCCCTCACGACGCCAGGACAGCGGAGTCAATCACCACCTTCCGGAGACACCTGAAACCCCACCTCTTTAAGGAATACCTAGGATAGGATAAAATAATCCTTCTCACCCCCCCCCCCCTTAAAATATTTAGATGCACTATTGTAAAGTGGTTGTTCCACTGGATGTCATAAGGTGAATGCACCAATTTGTAAGTCGCTCTGGATAAGAGCGTCTGCTAAATGACTTAAATGTAATGTAAATGTAAAAGCAGTGTGTATATATATATTAACAAGCAGTATATACTAAAAGCAGTGTGTATATATATATATTAACTAGCAGTATATACTAAAAGCAGTGTGTATATATATATTAACAAGCAGTACATACTACTAGTATTTCAACTAGCTGTAGGAATGGAAGATGGAATGTTCCAGGTTTCTCCTGACAACCTAAAGGAAAGTTTGTCTGGATGAAAGGACAGCTTCAGAGAAGGAAGAGGAAAGGGAGGGAAGAGAGAGGGAGGAGAGAGAGAGGGAGGGAAGAGAGAGAGAGGGAGGAGAGAGAGAGGGAGGGAAGAGAGAGAGAGGGAGGAGAGAGAGAGGGAGGGAAGAGAGAGAGAGGGAGGAGAGAGAGAGGGAGGGATGAGAGAGGGAGGAGAGAGAGAGGGAGGGAAGAGATAGAGAGGGAGATGAAGAGAGAGAGGGAGATGAAGAGAAGAGAGAGGAGAGGTGGAGGGAAGAGAGAGGAGAGGAGAGGTGGAGGGAAGAGAGAGGAGAGATGGAGGGAGGGAAGAGAGAGGAGAGATGGAGGGAAGAGAGAGGAGAGATGGAGGGAAGAGAAGAGAGAGGATAGATGTAGGGAGGGAAGAGAGAGGAGAGATGTAGGGAAAAGAGAGGTGAAGAGAGAGGAGAGGAGAGGTGGAGGGAAGAGAGAGAGGGAGGAGAGAGAGAGGGAGGGATGAGAGAGGGAGGAGAGAGAGAGGGAGGGAAGAGATAGAGAGGGAGATGAAGAGAGAGAGAGGGAGATGAAGAGAGAGAGAGGGAGATGAAGAGAAGAGAGAGGGAGATGAAGAGAAGAGAGAGGAGAGGAGAGGTGGAGGGAAGAGAGAGGAGAGATGGAGGGAAGAGAGAGGAGAGATGGAGGGAGGGAAGAGAGAGGAGAGATGGAGGGAGGGAAGAGAGAGGAGAGATGGAGGGAAAAGAGAGGTGAAGAGAGAGGAGAGATGGAGGGAAGAGAGAGGAGAGATGGAGGGAAGAGAAGAGAGAGGATAAATGTGTAAAATGGGTCAGAATATGAATATGATTAGTCTTTCTCTGTGTGTTCTCACTCGGAAAGAGGTGTGTGTGTTCTCCGTGTCACTTCCTCCCTAGTTAGGTGTGTGTGTTCTCTCTGTTTGAGAGAGAGAGAGAGAGAGAGAGAGAGAGGGAGAGGGAGAGGGA
>NW_025746918.1:65000-77500 GCF_021184085.1 Oncorhynchus gorbuscha
TTGTCCTCCAGTTGTCCTCCTTTTGTCCACCCCGGGCGGCTGTGTCTGCTGGGATGGACAACTGTCATTAACGTATAGCCTACTTGTTGGATGGATTGGATGCTTTGGTGACTAGCTGTAGACTAGTTGTCTAGTGATGTTGGTGTCTGGTGATATTGGTGTCTAGTTGTCTAGTGATATTGGTGTCTGGTGATATTGGTGTCTAGTGACATTGGTGTCTAGTTGTCTAGTGATATTGGTGTCTAGTGACATTGGTGTCTAGTTGTCTAGTGATAATGGTGTCTAGTGATATTGGTGTCTAGTTGTCTAGTGATATTGGTGTCTAGTGACATTGGTGTCTAGTTGTCTAGTGATATTGGTGTCTAGTGACATTGGTGTCTAGTTGTCTAGTGATATTGGTGTCTAGTTGTCTAGTGATATTGGTGTCTAGTTGTCTAGTGATATTGGTGTCTAGTGACATTGGTGTCTAGTTGTCTAGTGATATTGGTGTCTAGTTGTCTAGTGATAATGGTGTCTAGTGATATTGGTGTCTAGTTGTCTAGTGATATTGGTGTCTAGTGACATTGGTGTCTAGTTGTCTAGTGATATTGGTGTCTAGTTGTCTAGTGATAATGGTGTCTAGTGATATTGGTGTCTAGTTGTCTAGTGATATTGGTGTCTAGTGACATTGGTGTCTAGTTGTCTATTGATATTGGTGTCTAGTGACATTGGTGTCTAGTTGTCTAGTGATATTGGTGTCTAGTTGTCTAGTGATATTGGTGTCTAGTTGTCTAGTGATAATGGTGTCTAGTGATATTGGTGTCTAGTTGTCTAGTGATATTGGTGTCTAGTGACATTGGTGTCTAGTTGTCTAGTGATATTGGTGTCTAGTGACATTGGTGTCTAGTTGTCTAGTGATAATGGTGTCTAGTGATATTGGTGTCTAGTTGTCTAGTGATATTGGTGTCTAGTGACATTGGTGTCTAGTTGTCTAGTGATATTGGTGTCTAGTGACATTGGTGTCTAGTTGTCTAGTGATATTGGTGTCTAGTTGTCTAGTGATATTGGTGTCTAGTTGTCTAGTGATATTGGTGTCTAGTGACATTGGTGTCTAGTTGTCTAGTGATATTGGTGTCTAGTTGTCTAGTGATAATGGTGTCTAGTGATATTGGTGTCTAGTTGTCTAGTGATATTGGTGTCTAGTGACATTGGTGTCTAGTTGTCTAGTGATATTGGTGTCTAGTGACATTGGTGTCTAGTTGTCTAGTGATAATGGTGTCTAGTGATATTGGTGTCTGGTGATATTGGTGTCTAGTGACATTGGTGTCTAGTTGTCTAGTGATATTGGTGTCTAGTGACATTGGTGTCTAGTTGTCTAGTGATATTGGTGTCTAGTTGTCTAGTGATATTGGTGTCTGGTGATATTGGTGTCTAGTGACATTGGTGTCTAGTTGTCTAGTGATAATGGTGTCTGGTGATATTGGTGTCTAGTGATATTGGTTGGCTGAGAATAGCTTTTTGCCATTCTCAGTGCAGGTGGTACATAAAGCCCTGAAATCCTTAGATCAGAGAAAGCCTGCAGGTCCTGATCTTCTTGATCCCTGCTTTTTAAATCTACCAGCTGATTTCATAGCCGAACCACTTACATCTCTGTTCAATCTAACCCTGGAATGTAATGACATTCCAAAGATCTGGAAATCAGCATTTGTCCTACCACTTTTAAAAGGGGGAGATCCAACTCTATTAAATAATTATAGGCCAATCTCAAAGCTGTCACCCCTGGTGAAAATACTTGAAACCCTTATGAGTGAACAGCTAAAATAGTTTTTATATACTGACTCTATTTTATTAATGTACCAATCGGGCTTCAGGAAGAAGCATAGCACAAAACAGCAGTGTCTCACTTTTTATTGATCTCTCTAAGGCTTTTGATACAGTTGATCATGCTATACTAAGGCAGAGATTGTCGAGTGCAGGTCTTTCAGAGCATGCAGTTGCATGGTTTGCTAACCATCTGTCTGATAGAACTCAGTGCACTCAAGTTGATGGGCTCATGTCTTAGAGCTCCCCCCCCCTACTTTGTGCAATTTCCGCCTGAAGACATACCCAAATCTAACAGCCTGTCACTCAGGCACAGAACCAAGGATATGCATATTCTTGGTACCAGTTGAAAGAAAACACTCTGAAGTTTGTGTAAATGTGAATTGAATGTAGGAGAATATAACACAATAGATCTGGTTTGGATAAAACAATGGAGAAAAAAAACACATCTTTATTTGTTGTTTTTTATCATCATCTTTAAAATGAACAAGACAAAACAAACATTCAGATAGGATGCTGGGGACAATTTCTGTGGTAAATATAAGAGGACAACAGTACTTGTGCAAAGTTTCAGAATGATAACTTCCAAATTGAGTGTGCTATACATGACATTTATCATGAAGTCACCCAGGTGTCCCACACAAGTAGCCCAAATGTACCCAAGTGGCCAAATTGGTGAAGGTATACATTTTGATGGTATTCTAACCCCCCCCCCCAAAGAATTAAGAAACATACATGAAAAAAATAATAATAGGGAAACAAAGTAATTATTGATTAAAAAAATAAATATATACACATTTACAAATTAACATGGGTAACTATTTACACACTTTCAATATTTAAAAGACCCTCAGTCCTCTATCAAATCAATTTATATAGCCCCAGCCTAAAACCCCAAACAGCAAGCAATGCAGGTGTAGAAGCACGGTGGCTAGAAAAAACTCCCTAGAAAGGCCAGAACCTAGAGGAACCAGGCTATGAGGGGTGGCCAGTCCTCTTCTGGCTGTGCCGGGTAGAGAGGAACCAGGCTATGAGGGGTGGCCAGTCCTCTTCTGGCTGTGCCGGGTAGAGAGGAACCAGGCTATGAGGGGTGGCCAGTTCTCTTCTGGCTGTGCCGGGTGGAGATCACAGTGGTTGTAGAGGATGCAACAGGACAGCACCTCAAGAGTAAATATGAACAGTTTAGGGTTCCATAGCCGCAGGCAGAACAGTTGAAACTGGAGCAGCAGCACGGCCAGGTGGACTGGGGACAGCAAGGAGTCATCATGCCAGGTAGTCCTGACGCATGGTCCTAGAGCTCAGGTCCTCCGAGAGAGAGAAAGAAAGAGAGAATTAGAGAGAGCATACTTAAATTCACACAAGACACCGGATAAGACAGGAAAAGTACTCCAGATATACAACAACGCCCATGCCCTTTTGGCCCTTAGGCACATCCATGCCTGTACAAATATATTTGTGTAGATGAACACTTGGTGTAGTGGTGCTGTAGCCAGCAAGCTCCTTGATGCTCCCTCTAATGTAGACTGATTGGAGGAAGCATGCTGGCTGTGTTGAGATGTATGGGTTTGTATTCTATACAATACCATTTTATATACAGTGGGGCAAAAAAGTATTTAGTCAGCCACCAATTGTGCAAGTTCTCCAACTTAAAATGATGAGAGAGGCCTGTAATTGTCATCATAGGTACACTTCAACTATGACGGACAAAATGAGAAAAGAAAATCCAGAAAATCACATTGTAGGATTTTTAAGGAATTTATTTGCAAATTATGGTGGAAAATAAGTATTTGGTCAATAATAAAAGTTTATCTCAATACTTTGTTATATACCCTTTGTTGGCAATGACAGAGGTCAAACGTTTTCTGTAAGTCTTCACAAGGTTTTCACACACTGTATATTGGTGTTTTTAAATCACTGGTGAAGGATTTTGAGGCTGATTCCCTGACCTGTCAATGTTTTTAATTTGCTGTTTTATACTCTTGTGAATTCAATGGTTTTTACTAGATTACTTGTAGTTTTTCATGTTGTCTGTCTGTAATTTGTTTTTAAGGACTTGGTGCTGCCTATCTTGGCCAGGACGCTCTTGAAAAAGCGATTTTAATCTCAATGATCCCTTCCTGGTTAAATACAGTGCCTTGCGAAAGTATTCGGCCCCCTTGAACTTTGCGACCTTTTGCCACATTTCAGGCTTCAAACATAAAGATATAAAACTGTATTTTTTTTGTGAAGAATCAACAACAAGTGGGACACAATCATGAAGTGGATATTTCAAACTTTTTTAACAAATCAAAAACGGAAAAATTTGGCGTGCAAAAGCAAACAATAGTATATCAAAGGATAAATCTAATGCGTTGGAATAAAGGCAATCAAACAAATGTTGAAGTGTTGAAGTTCAAAGCAAAATGTATAGGTAAAGCAGCTTAGCTGAGAGAGAAATTCAGCGATACTGAGTGGACAGCCCCGCCACGTAGAAATACATGGTTTAAACCATGACAGAAACGTGGGGGTGTTTGTTTTATTTGGACGATTTTGATGTCGTATTTACCACTACATTTTAAACAAATAGGAGAATGGTGAAATGAGCGTAATGTAGAGACCCCCTACTCTTTTGTTGTATTTAGGGGAGCTAACGTCTCATTTAGGAGAGCTAACGTCTCATTTAGGGAAGCTAACGTCTCATTTAGGGAAGCTAACGTCTCATTTAGGAGAGCTAACGTCTCATTTAGGAGAGCTAACGTCTCATTTAGGAGAGCTAATGTCTCATTTAGGGAAGCTAACGTCTCATTTAGGAGAGCTAACGTCTCATTTAGGAGAGCTAACGTCTCATTTAGGAGAGCTAACGGAGAGCTAACGTCTCATTTAGGAGAGCTAACGTCTCATTTAGGAGAGCTAACGTCTCATTTAGGGAAGCTAACGTCTCATTTAGGGAAGCTAACGTCTCATTTAGGAGAGCTAACGTCTCATTTAGGAGAGCTAATGTCTCATTTAGGGAAGCTAACGTCTCATTTAGGAGAGCTAACGTCTCATTTAGGAGAGCTAACGTCTCATTTAGGAGAGCTAACGGAGAGCTAACGTCTCATTTAGGAGAGCTAACGTCTCATTTAGGAGAGCTAACGTCTCATTTAGGAGAGCTAACGTCTCATTTAGGAGAGCTAAGGTCTCATTTAGGAGAGCTAACGTCTCATTTAGGAGAGCTAACGTCTCATTTAGGGGAGCTAACGTCTCATTTAGAGGAGCTAACGTCTCATTTAGGGGAGCTAACGTCTCATTTAGGGAAGCTAACGTCTCATTTAGGAGAGCTAACGTCTCATTTAGGAGAGCTAACGTCTCATTTAGGGGAGGTAACGTCTCATTTAGGGAAGCTAACGTCTCATTTAGGAGAGCTAACGTCTCATTTAGGGGAGGTAACGTCTCATTTAGGAGAGCTAACGTCTCATTTAGGAGAGCTAACGTCTCATTTAGGAGAGCTAACGTCTCATTTAGGAGAGCTAACGTCTCATTTAGAGGAGCTAACGTCTCATTTAGGAGAGCTAACGTCTCATTTAGGAGAGCTAACGTCTCATTTAGGGGCGGTAACGTCTCATTTAGGAGAGCTAACGTCTCATTTAGGAGAGCTAACGTCTCATTTAGGAGAGCTAACGTCTCAGTCAGTGGATTTAGCCCCCCCTGCCTCCCCCGTAATTCACACCCTGCTCTAACATCTCTCTTCTGTCCAGACGGTGCCCAAGCCCATCGCCCTGGAGCCCTGTTTTGGGAACAAGGCCGCTGTCCTCTCCATCTTTGTCCGTTTACCCAGAGGCACCGGGGGCATCCCCCCGCCCGGTCAGTCTGGTAAGATACAGGAATACCCTCCTCCTGTCTATGTTTTCTCTGTCTGTCTGTCTGTCTGCCTGTCTGTCCCCCAGTCTCCCCCCAATCTTCCCCCAGTTTCTCCCCAGTCTCTCCCCCCAATCTCCCCCCAGTTTCTCCCCAGTCTCTCCCCCAATCTTTCCCCAGTCTCTCCCCAGTCTCTCCCCAGTCTCTCCCCCAGTCTCTCCCCCAGTCTCTCCCCAATCTCTCCCCAATCTCTCCCCAGTCTCTCCCCCAATCTCTCCCCCAGTCTCTCCCCAGTCTCTCCCCCAGCCTCTCCCCAGTCTCTCCCCCAGCCTCTCCCCAGTCTCTCCCCAGTCTCTCCCCAAGTCTCTCCCCAGTCTCTCCCCCAGTCTCTCCCAAGTCTCTCCCCAGTCTCTCCCCAGTCTCTCCCAAGTCTCTCCCAAGTCTCTCCCAAGTCTCTACCCAGTCTCTCCCAAGTCTCTCCCAAGTCTCTCCCCAGTCTCTCCAGTCTCTCCCCAGTCTCTCCCGTCTCTCTCCAGTCTCTCTCCAGTCTCTCCATTCTCTCCCCAGTCTCTCCCCAGTCTCTCCCGTCTCTCTCCAGTCTCTCCATTCTCTCCCCAGTCTCTCCCCAGTCTCTCCCGTCTCTCCCCAGTCTCTCTCCAGTCTCTCCAGTCTCTCCCCCGTCTCTCTCCAGTCTCCCCTCAGTCTCACACACACCTCCTCTAGACACACACATCTCCCCCAGTGACACACACACCTCCCCTAGACACACACACCTCCTCTAGACACACACCTCCTCTAGACACACACACCTCCTCTAGACACACACACACCTCCCCTAGACACACACACCTCCCCTAGACACACACACCTCCTCTAGACACACACCCCTCCTCTAGACACACACCTCCTCTAGACACACACACCTCCCCTAGACACACACACCTCCTCTACACACACACACCTCCTCTATACACACATACCTCCTCTAGACACACACACCTCCTCTAGACACACACACCTCCTCTAGACACACACACCTCCTCTAGACACACACACCTCCTCTAGACACACACATCTCCCCCGTGTAGATAGCGTAGTCCTATAGCATAATGGTAATCATGTATTTGAATGGTAAATCTTTATTAAATATCTGTGTAAGATGTAGCGTATCTACAATACAGGTGAATGAGTATTAATCATTAGGAGGGTGTCCCTGCGTTCAGATCTGGTTTGGGATGATTCACAGTCTGTTTCTCCTCCATTTGGGATGATTCACAGTCTGTTTCTCCTCCATTTGGGATGATTCACAGTCTGTTTCTCCTCCATTTGGGATGATTCACAGTCTGTTTCTCCTCCATTTGGGATGATTCCCAGTCTGTTTCTCTTCCATTTGGGATGATTCACAGTCTGTTTCTCCTCCATTTGGGATGATTCACAGTCTGTTTCTCCTCCATTTGGGATGATTCACAGTCTGTTTCTCCTCCATTTGGGATGATTCACAGTCTGTTTGTCTTCCATTTGGGATGATTCACAGTCTGTTTCTCCTCCATTTGGGATGATTCACAGTCTGTTTCTCCTCCATTTGGGATGATTCACAGTCTGTTTGTCTTCCATTTGGGATGATTCACAGTCTGTTTCTCTTCCATTTGGGATGATTCACAGTCTGTTTCTCCTCCATTTGGGATGATTCACAGTCTGTTTGTCTTCCATTTGGGATGATTCACAGTCTGTTTCTCCTCCATTTGGGATGATTCACAGTCTGTTTGTCTTCCATTTGGGATGATTCACAGTCTGTTTCTCTTCCATTTGGGATGATTCACAGTCTGTTTCTCTTCCATTTGGGATGATTCACAGTCTGTTTGTCTTCCATTTGGGATGATTCACAGTCTGTTTGTCTTCCATTTGGGATGATTCACAGTCTGTTTGTCTTCCATTTGGGATGATTCACAGTCTGTTTGTCTTCCATTTGGGATGATTCACAGTCTGTTTGTCTTCCATTTGGGATGATTCACAGTCTGTTTGTCTTCCATTTGGGATGATTCACAGTCTGTTTGTCTTCCATTTGGGATGTATTTGATGGTACTCATCAACATCATTTGCATAGAAGAAGCAATCTCTTATTTTATATAATTGTACGCTGTCTTTAATGTCTTCATTCATGATGCATGAGCCACTTTGCTATGCGCTTTGCGCACACAGGAAGTTCGGTTGGTGAAGCTTGACACGAGGCAGAGATATTTTTCACCAGTATCTCTGCTTGAGAGAGAGAGAAAGAGATGATGAAGTGAATGAATCAAGTTCTTGGTGACAATCAACTTTGAAATTAGCATATTTTTGCCTCATCACAAACAAAGTACTGTTAACGTCAGCTAGCTAGGAAAGTTAGCCTACATAGCTGGAAGCTACCGCTGTCATCTTGCATTGTAAAACATTGTTTTGTGAACATTAATGAACCGTTTCAACATTTCTTAATGCCGGGTTACATTTATTGAAGATTATTAACTTCTGGGCAGTCGAACATGATGCAGCCCGGACTCCCAGAGCAACAGTTCCTCGTCAACAGTTCCTCGTCAACAGGTCTTCGTCAACAGGTCCTCGTCGACAGGTCCTCGTCGACAGGTCCTCGTCGACAGGTCCTCGTCGACAGGTCCAGGTCCTCGTCGACAGGTCCTCGTCGACAGGTCCAGGTCCCGTCGACAGGTCCTCGTCGACAGGTCCAGGTCCTCGTCGACAGGTCCTCGTCGACAGGTCCAGGTCCTCGTCGACAGGTCCTCGTCGACAGGTCCAGGTCCTCGTCGACAGGTCCTCGTCGACAGGTCCTCGTCGACAGGTCCTCGTCGACAGGTCCTCGTCGACAGGTCCTCGTCGACAGGTCCTCGTCGACAGGTCCTCGTCGACAGGTCCTCGTCAACAGGTGCTCGTCAACAGGTGCTCGTCAACAGGTCCTCGTCAACAGGTCCTCGTCAACAGGTCTCGCCAACAGGTCCTCAGGTCGTCAACAGGTCCTCGTCAACAGGTCCTCGTCAACAGGTCCTCGTCAACAGGTCCTCGTCAACAGACAGGAGAAACGCTGACAGACTTGATCCTCTCTCATTTAGTAGACGACGTGAGGCACAGTTGACAGAAGTATCCGAGTACGGAACAATTTTTTTCGTATCTGAAAAGTGTATCTATACCGTACAGCGCTAATCCTTCTTGTTCACTTCTGCAAATGGCTGCCTTCTAAATTAAAGTGCCACTAGCCACCACTGTATCCTAAGGCCCATTTGGTTTATGATGAACATATTTGTCCTAAGACATCACTTCCTGTTTGCTAATACATTTTTTATTTTTCACCTTTTATTTAACGAGTCAGGTCAGTTAAGAACAAATTATTTTTTTCAATGACGGCCTAGGAACAGTGGGTTAACTGCCTGTTCAGGGGCAGAACGAAAGATTTGTACCTTGTCAGCTCGGGGATTCGGTTACTAGTCCAACGCTCTAACCAGTAGACGACCTGTCTATCTGTCTGTCTGTCTGTCCATCCGTCTGTCTGTCTTGCTACTTATACATCACTTCCTGTTACTAATACATCACTTTCTGTCTCTGTGTAGGTCTAACGGTGGCCTCGGCCCTGGTGGATGTGTCTCAGCAGATGTGTCTTGGTTACAAGGAGAAGTCATGTGGTCTGAGGAACAGGAAGCATCACCCCTCTGCACAGCCCTCCACCTGTATCTGACCACACCCCCTCCCTGCCCCTGGACCCCACCCTGCCCCTGGACCCACCACTTCCCCTGCCCCAGAGACTATAACCCCGAACAGGAAGCAACACCCCTCTGCACAGCCCTCCACCTGTATCTGACCACACCCCTCCCTGCCCCTGGACCCCTCCCCTGCCCCTGGACCCCACCCTGCCCTTGTACCCCACCCTGCCCCTGGACCCCACCCCAGAGACTATAACCCCGAACTGAAGGAAGAGAAGGAGGGAGAAAGGGGAGAGGACAGCCATCCTCCTAAAGGCTTCCCAGTTGACACCTGGTGCACCACAGCACCTCGTCCGAAGAGAGGGACCACGGCTTCATTGCTGCTCGAGGAGAGGTGTTGTTGTCTGTCTGGTGTCCACCCGGGTGTAACTAGTGATGGTAACAGTCTCCTGTTAGAATCTGTCCTAGGGTCAGTTTTCCTTCTGTTTTCTTCTTCTGGTGAGACCACACAGCTGCTCTGGTTCTCCTCTCCTTTCTATGCCCCCCCTCTCCACTTCTGCCCTCTCCTCCCCTTGTCTTCCCCTCTCTACCCCCTGCCTCCCCTCTCTACCCTTCTCTACCCCTCTCTACCCCCAGCCTCCCCTCTCTACCCCTTCTCCTTCCCCTGCCTCCCCTCTCTACCCCTCTCTACCCCCTACCTCCCCTCTCTACCCCTTCTCCTTCCCCTGCCTCCCCTCTCTACCCCTCTCTACCCCCTGCCTCCCCTCTCTGCCCCTCTCTACCCCCTGCCTCCTTCTCTACCCCTCTCTACCCCCAGCCTCCCCTCTCTACCCCCTCTCCTTCCCCTGCCTCCCCTCTCTACCCCTCTCTACCCCCTACCTCCCCTCTCTACCCCCTTCTCCTTCCCCCTGCCTCCCCTCTCTACCCCTCTCTCCCCTGCCTCCCCTCTCTTCCCCTCTCTACCCCTGCCTCCCCTCTCTACCCTTCTCTACCCCTCTCTACCCCCAGCCTCCCCTCTCTACCCCCTTCTCCTTCCCCTGCCTCCCTCTCTACCCCTCTCTACCCCTACCTCCTCTCTACCCCTTCTCCTTCCCCTGCCTCCTCTCTACCCCTCTCTACCCCTACCCCTCTCTAACCCCTACAACCCCTCTCCTTCCCCTGCCTCCCCTCTCTACCCCTCTCTACCCCCTACCTCCCCTCTCTACCCCTTCTCCTTCCCCTGCCTCCCCTCTCTACCCCTCTCTACCCCCTGCCAACTCTCTTCCCCTCTCTACCCCCTGCCTCCCCTCTGGACCCTTCTCTACCCTCTCTACCCCCAGCCTCCCCTCTCTACCCCTTCTCCTTCCCCTGCCTCCCCTCTCTAGCCTCCTCCCCCTACCTCCCTCTCTACCCCCTTCTCCTTCCCCTGCCTCCCCTCTCTACCCTCTCTACCCCCCACCCCTCTCTAGACCCTAACCCCCTTCTCCTTCCCCTGCCTCCCCTACCCCTACCCCTCTCTAAGCCTCTCCTTCCCCTGCCTCCCTCTCTACCCCTCTCTACCCCTGCCTCCCCTCTCTACCCTCCTGTGTACCTCCCTCTGGACCCCTTCTCCTTCCCCTGCCTCCCCTCTCTACCCCTCTCTACCCCTACCCCTCTCTACCCCTCTCCTTCCTCAGCTCACTGTTCTCTGCCTCTCCTCTGGAAGCCTCCTCTGGCCTCAAACAAGACAACTCCTTCCTGTGTAGCCTCCTCTGGAAGCCTCCTCTGGCCTCAAACAAGACAACTCCTTCCTGTGTAGCCTCCTCTGGAAGCCTCCTCTGGCCTCAAACAAGACAACTCCTTCCTGTGTAGCCTCCTCTGGCCTCAAACAAGACAACTCCTTCCTGTGTAGCCTCCTCTGGCCTCAAACAAGACAACTCCTTCCTGTGTAGCCTCCTCTGGAAGCCTCCTCTGGCCTCAAACAAGACAACTCCTTCCTGTGTAGCCTCCTCTGGCCTCAAACAAGACAACTCCTTCCTGTGTAGCCTCCTCTGGAAGCCTCCTCTGGCCTCAAACAAGACAACTCCTTCCTGTGTAGCCTCCTCTGGCCTCAAACAAGACAACTCCTTCCTGTGTAGCCTCCTCTGGCCTCAAACAAGACAACTCTTCCTGTGTAGCCTCCTCTGGAAGCCTCCTCTGGCCTCAAACAAGACAACTCCTTCCTGTGTAGCCTCCTCTGGCCTCAAACAAGACAACTCCTTCCTGTGTAGCCTCCTCTGGAAGCCTCCTCTGGCCTCAAACAAGACAACTCCTTCCTGTGTAGCCTCCTCTGGCCTCAAACAAGACAACTTCTTCCTGCATAACTTCCTGTTGCCTCCTAGCCTCTAACAGTCTGAGTTGTGGGATGTTATTTCCCTGTTCTCCTAACCCGGGTATCTTCAACCTAACAATATCCCCCAACCCACCGGGCCTGAAGGAGTATCTATAGGAACAATAGGGTGGGGGAACAGTAGGGCTTGGGGAGGGATTTGACCCGTGGATTGTGAAGGCAGTGTAAACAGCAGCAGATCTCCCTCTATATCTCGCTGGGACAGACAGGCTGGGGGACATTTACATGTCTATGATCTCTATTATGGGATGAGTGTCTCCATGATCTCTATTATGGGATGAGTGTCTCTGTGACCTCTATTATGGGATGAGTGTCTCTGTGACCTTTATTATGGGATGAGTGTCTCCATGACCTCTATTATGGGATGAGTGTCTCCATGATCTCTATTATGGGATGAGTGTCTCCATGACCTCTATTATGGGATGAGTGTCTCCATGACCTCTATGATGGGATGAGTGTCTCCATGACCTCTATGATGGGATGAGTGTCTCATGACCTCTATTATGGGATGAGTGTCTCCATGACCTCTATGATGGGATGAGTGTCTCCATGACCTCTATGATGGGATGAGTGTCTCCATGACCTCTATGATGGGATGAGTGTCTCCATGACCTCTATTATGGGATGAGTGTCTCCATGACCTCTATTATGGGATGAGTGTCTCCATGACCTCTATTATAGGATGAGTGTCTCCGTGACCTCTTATGGGATGAGTGTCTCCGTGACTTCTATGATGGGATGAGTGTCTCCATGACCTCTATGCTGGGATGAGTGTCTCCGTGACCTCTATTATGGGATGAGTGTCTCCATGACCTCTATTATGGGATGAGTGTCTCCATGACCTCTATTATGGG